>NC_048219.1:153338095-153496730 GCF_002007445.2 Ailuropoda melanoleuca
AGCCTGCTTCTTCCCTCTCCCCCTCCCCCTGCTTGTGTTCCCTCTTTCGCTGGCTGTCTCTATCTCTGTCGAATAAATAATAAAATCTTAAAAAAAAAAAAAAAGTAGAAATACATTTAAAAAAATTTATTTCTATTCTTACAGGCTTTTGTTTTGATAGGCAGTATGAACTTGTATCTAAAAGGTTGGTTGAGGCAATTAAGAAATGTATGTTAATTTCATAAAAATAATCACGCTGTACCTTAATAACACAATGTTATTTTTGAAAAAATCCCAAAACAAAACCTCAGATACCAGTATTGGTCCGTGAGGTTAGCCTCCTACATGGATGGACGTTTGCGTCCTCTGCTTCCCTTGGTTTTGTTCTTGTGTTTCTATAAACTAAGACGGGAGTCTTTAAGTTGCCAAAAAACAAAAAAAGGGACATGATCCATAATTGTTTTAGGCGAGTCAGGATACAGAGCCTAGACAGTTTCATAGGACTCTCATCTGTTTCCTCTGTGTTAATACCTTTCTGGGATAGATTTATACGCTTCTGCCAATCTGAAGGTCAGTGCTCAAACTTTATACCTACCCAGGTTAAAGTCTAATGGAAGGAAAGATTTTTTTCCTAGTAACAACTGCACAAGCTCTTGGGTTAACTGCAATTATAGAATGGAGTTTTTGTGCCCATCTCAGAACCAACCTTTGTGGTCTGCAACCAGAATGTACAGATTTATTTTTAAAAAATCTGTACTTTTTTTTTTAGGCTTAAGGTTCTCTGCTGGAGTCCCAAACTAATCATGTGGATTGAAAATAGGGAGCCATCAACCTTCGAAGGAGATTTGGAATGAGACTGCACTGTAATTAGAAGGGTAGTTAGGTGGAAAAAAAAATCCAAACAAATGTCACTATAAAAAGTAAACAATAATATATACATGTTTTTGAGAAAGAGTGGAAACTAAGTAAAAAAGATAGTTGTAAGGGAAAGAAGTCTCCTCTCAATGCAATTCTATACTCACTACTTCACTTCTGGTCACCAAATGTGGGGGCGGGGGGTTGTTTTTCTCACACCAAGCAGTTCTCCACCAGCTGGGTGTCCTAAAATTCTGTTCTATTTAGACACTGTCTACCTGGAATTAGCATCAGATCCCACAGGTTAAGGATTTAATCCCACAAGACTGCCCCCTAGCTCCCACCTCAGAGGCCAGTTGCAAGTCCAGTTTGTCATCCATGCTTCTGACCAACTAGCTATAAATTGGAGGTTCCCATGACCATCTCCTCAACTCTGATATTTGCTAGAACAGCTCACAGGAAAACAGTCTACTTACTGCGTTATCAGTTTATTATAAAAGGATATCCTCTCCTGTGGGTGCATCACCCTCCTAACACCTCCATGTGTTTACCAACTCTGCCTTCTAAACCCTGTAGTTCAGGGATTTTTATGGAGGCTTCATTATGTAGCCATGATTTACTGTCATTGATCATTGGTGACTGAACTTATTCTTCAGCCCATCTCCCCTCTCCGGAGGAGTGTGTAGGATGGAGCTGAAAGTTCTAATCACGTGGGTTTTCCTGGCAACCAGCCCCCCATTGGAATTTCCAAAAATCACCTCATTAACATAAAGTCAGTTGTGGTTGAAAGTGGCTTGTTATGAACAACAAGCAGGCCTCTTTACACCTTTTATCATATAGGAAACTCCAAAGATTTTAGAAGCCCTGTGCCAGGACTGGGGACTAAGACCAAGTACAGTATATTGTAATCATTGGATTAAAAGCTCTAAGCCTTGGAGTCTAGTCCATTTACCAGCAGTGTGATTTTGAACAAATCACTTATTTGGGCCTGGATTTCCTAATTTGTTGAATAAAAGACTTGTTTTAAAACATTTCAAAGAATATCTGTGTTGAGTTCTGATTTCTGTTCATCCTGACAAAGGTCTTTGTCTCTAATGTACCTTCAAGTAACAAAATTTTTGAATGCATATATCAGATACATAATGTTTAATTTTAATGTGACTATTTCAAAACAGTAAGTCCATGCATTTCCATCATTTGTCTACCTTATTAAAAAGACTTTTACATGTTGTAGATCTATCATTACAGTGGGTTAACAAGCCAGTTACAAATATACACTGAATTTTATAAAAAGCTTTGTTATGCTGAACTCTTTAAAAGATCTGGGTTTTACTGAATTCTTTGCTCTATGGATAACATTTTATTAGATCAGATAGCATTTATTTTTTTTAAAGTAGGCTCCACGCTGGCCCAATACAGGCCTTGAACCCACGACCCTGAGATCAAGAGTAAGGATGCTTGACTGACGCAGCCACCTAGGCACCCCAGGTCAGATAGCATTTTAAAAAATATTCTTAAAATTTGGTTCTTAAAAGAGCCATGCCAACAGTAATATTAAGACCAAAACATCATTTAATTAAAAAATTAGGCCATAAAAGTGTTTAATCAGCATTCCAGAACAGGTGACAAATAACCACCTACTGATAAATTTGGATTTCACTATTCACATCCTTAAGACCTATCTCAATACGCACAACTTAAACATCATTTGGAGAGTCATGATTTTCCTAAATATGTGTACTTTCTTATTTATGACTTTATTTCCTTTAGTCATAACAAGCATTCAAATCATTCTATTGTACATATTATTATGATTTGCACTATTAAATGTATTTTAAAGATTTTACTTCTTTATTTAGAGAGACAGAACACATGTGAATGGGGGGAGAGGTAGAAGGAGAGGGAGAGAGAGAATCTCATGACCCTGAGATCATATCCTGAGCCAAAACCAAGAGTCGGACACTCAACCAACTGAGCTACCCAGGCGCCCCAATGTGCACTGTATTATGATCTATATTATCTCACGATAATATATTGCCAGAATTTTCATAATCTTTGAAAGAGTCCTGCAAAGTATTCTATACATGACTATCAGCAAACTCCTATCAGCATTAAAGACATATAAACTAACTGGTGTTTTTTACTTGCCTTTTTAGGTGCTTGGGTAAATCATGGCCGGGGAACAGTCAAGGCATATAATAATCACTTAATCTGGACATATGATGCACCACATTTGGGCTATTGGATAGCAGCTTCACTTCCAGGAACTAGAGGTATTGTAAAAATGAAACAAAAGTAATTTGAAAAAATCCATAGTCAAACTGGAATTGATATTGCTAGGTCCTGATTTTATTCTAAACATTGCCACTTACCAACTGTATAATGCTGGAAAAAGCTTCTAGTCTCTTGATCTCAGCTTTAATATTTTTTCATGTGTATAAGAAAAGATTAAGCTCAGTGAACTCTAAGGTCCTTTATAGCTATGATGTCTGATAAATCTGTGAAGTATAAAAGTTTGTTCAAATCAAATGTTTACTTCTCAAGAATAAATTTCACCCACATCAGTTAGAGCCTTGGGCTGTAAGCAACAGGAACAGATAAAATGTTATTAGGATATACGGAGTTCACAGGATCCCAGGAAAGGCTAAAGAACTAAATTCTAAAAGGCAGGAATCCTAGGGAACTCAGCGAGCAGGCCTATTCGACTGTCTTTGCAAGATTGTTGCTGCATATATGGCTGACTCCAATCCTTTGCAATCTTTTCCTCACACTATTCCTTCATTCCAGGGATGAGGAATTTGTCTGGTCCAGACTTGGGTCATGAGCACACTCCTGGGGTAAGGGCTGTTGAAAAACAGTGTCCTCCTACAGTTTCCAAGATAAGACATGTGATACCCCAAATAAAGGTTGGCCTGACATAGGAACTGAAGGTGGACAAAAACAGACTTGTCCACTAGGAACCATCTTTCATATTCGAGGATAAATGAATATTTTATTTTTCCTAGATTTAACATGCTATCAGATTATATATGATTTTTACTAAGGAAATCACACATGCATCTTGAGTGATGTAAATCTCTCAAAATACTCAAACATTGCATGTTTTATCCATTAAATCTTCTTAAAGTCTTCTAACCTGTGGTTGTGTAGGCTGCTTGCACCATGGGTCTGCTCCCACTTTGTGGGCCTTTTGGGTGCTCACCAGTATCAGCTCAGTTGCTTCCTGGCTTTCCCTGTTGCCAGCTTTGCTAAGTCAACTTTCCAGCCTTTGGCATCTTCTTGCTCTTTTACCTTGTTCTCCTTTAACCTGTGGGTGGTTTATTTATAAAAACAAAACAAAGCAAAACTGTTCAGTGTCACTTTAGTAAAGTTTTGGGGGAGTGTGAAGGTTGAACACATATGTCATTCCTACATCTTTAATCATGTTTCAGAGAATTCTTTTGGTTTATTGAGGGTCTCGGCTCCCAGCTGAGAGGCGGTTGCCTCCTGGCTATTTTGTGCTAGTTGGGAACAGTCCCAAGGAACACCGTGATCCAGGATGTGGGTGACATTTTACATATATTTCTCTGCAGCATTCAATCACCTATATGGCTGTCTATTAGTAATTTGAAGGCTCTGTTCTTTCTGAAAATGTCTTTTTTAATAGTTTCTTTTTTCATTTCATATTGATAATCTTTGAATTTTAAACCATACAAGGTAAAAAGACTTTATTCCCAATGAAACCCAAATTTAGTATTCCAAGAGAAGAAATATGAGCCATTAACCATTGTGATCAAGGGAGATGTTCTCCCTGGTTGTTTTTTTTTTTTTTTTAAGATTTTTTATTTATTTATTCGACAGAGACAGCCAGCGAGAGAGGGAACACAAGCAGGGGGAGTGGGAGAGGAAGGCAGGCTCAATAGCAGAGGAGCCTGATGTGGGGCTCGATCCTGTAACGCCGGGATCACGCCCTGAGCCGAAGGCAGAAGCTTAACTGCTGTGCCACCCAGGCGCCCTATGTTCTCCCTGTTTTTGTTTGAACTTTAGTGCTTACAAGATTATTTATTCAGAAATCAGAGGGTGGTTACTTTAGTTCTTCATGATGTAAAACATCCTGCAGTCTTACCAGCTGTCTGGCCTTATTTCATTCTCGATTTGCAGCTATAATGAAATATTAATGAAAAATAACAATTAATACTGAATACTTCAACTAAATCCAAGTTATTTCATTTCTAATAAAAATAACCTAAAGAACACTTGAGTTTTATAGAGAAATGTGCTTTACACAAAAATATACCTGAAACCAATTTATACGACCATGGATTACAAAAGTCAAATAAGTTTCTAGAGTAGGTGGAAGTTTTGTTTTAGCTTGTATGTCAGAAAAGATCTGGGGTGAATCAGAGCACTAAAATAGAAGTGTGGGATTCCCATTTAGTTTGAATTAGATAGCTTCTAGTGATGCTTCTAAAAATCCACCCGCAAGCGTATCACAGTCAAAAGAACACTATACGAGAAATATAGCTAGCTTGATTGTAGCTCTGGTTTTGCCAGTAAATATCTGGCTGAGCCTGAAATAGGTACTTACCCATCTTAGTATTAGTTTTCTTATTTCTAAATTGTAGAAGTTGGAATATCCGCCCCCCCAACTTTAGATTGTGAGTCAAATCACATTTTGTAAAATCCAAGCTGGTCCTCTGATGGACTAGTGTCTGGTGTGCTGAAGCTACTTTACTTACAATTTGGTTAATAACAAACTATATCTCTTTTTTAAATAAATCTTAAATAGAATTCTAGAATTTCTTGGAAAATAAGTGCAAGAAATTGAAGTTGTTTTTCATAGATTTCTATAGTAGAGTTTAATAAACAAGTACTTAGGACTGTTTTTAAATATGCATTTTCAAATACATTTAAGTGAGAATATAATTTTCTACCTTTCTCTTTTTAGGCGCACGTGCACGCGCATACTTTTTGCTATTGTCATACATATAGAATTTTGGGGAAACCCAACAGTATCAGCCTCATATTTCCAAAAGTGTGTTCCATTGGAATCCTGTGCAATGAAAAAGTGTTAGCGTTATTCTACTGTGGAACCGTATATTCATATATCCTTAGAAGTTGAATTTCACCCAGTTATTATCAAACTTTCCTCCATTGCAGCTCTGGATCCTGAATAAGAATCTGTAGACAGAACTGTTACTCTTACTTCTTTTCTGTTTGAAGAAAGTTCAGATTGTGCAGTGCTATACCAGGTAGTCTATCAGAGATGTTAAGCACTCTATTATCACTTACCACATATGTAGGGAAAGTGTGGCCAATACTGGAGTGCCCGTTCTTTTATAACCATGAAGCTTCATTCAGCAACAATGGTGACATACAACTAACGCTTTCTGACTGCTTCTCATGTGCTAAGCACTAAGCGTTTTAATATTAACTTTTAACCCTTGTAACAACCCACATAGGTGAGATCCGACAGATACGAACTAAGACAAAGTAAAGAAACTTGCCCAAGAAATAAATGAGAGAAATGCACAGTGATGTTGGGGTTTGAGTACGCCTCTAGAGGAAGGGCTTGTTCTACACTCAAATGAATTCCCAGGGACTTTTTCTAAAGGAGCAAAAGGGTCAGGTGGTGATGGGGGCTGGGGGTATCTGAAGGTTAAGGTAGCAACACATACCTTCTTCCCTTTTGTAAACAGTGTTTTTATATTGCATCCTCACTGTATCAGGCTTTATACATGGAATCTCCTGAATGGAGGGGGTGGGAGTTTTCTGTTCCTCCCCCGAATGGGTGAGGGTGGGAGAAAGGTATATATTTAAAGAAAATTAAATTTAACAACAAGTTTCTCTTAAAAAAGAAATAGACTAGGATTCTAATTGAGGCACACAATGCATAACCAGAGTACTGATCCTCCAAAACCTTTACTACTACCATTATTATTATTATTATTATTATTATTATTATTATTATTATTATTATTATTATTATTTTATCAAATTAGATGATGCAAAAGTTAAAGGATCTAAAGACCCTGTGATCCCCAGTCTTTTATTCCGGACATTTCTCATGGTAGAGTTTGCCAGAAAACCAGTTGTCTCATCCCTTATCATCCCGAATACATATTAGACTCTAGTTGATAATGATCAGTAGACTTGTTACAAAGTGCAGTCTTAGTGATAGTAAAACAGGTTACCTCAACATTAGTTGCATTTATTTTCATGCAGAATCTCCATAGCCTACAACCGAGCATCCCAGGGCATTAACCCACTTTTACTGCAGCTAAGCTGCTTACAACAGCAGTGTATCTATGTGTTCTCATGCAGGCACATAGTGGGTCATTTGTGCCTCTGCATGGCATCTCCTTAATCTAGAGGTCAGGCTGAAAGAGCTGCAACTTTGAATCCTTCAAGTCCCCCAATTTTTGGATTCTTTCTAGAAAACCCTTCATACCTACTTACCTTGGCAAACTCTTTTTTGAATTTATCTTAAAAAATTTTTTTTTTAAATTGAATACAGCTAACAAGTCAACTCTCACTACCAACATTCTATACCCAAACCTCTGGGCACAGAAATATTTTCTCCTAGTTTATTCCATCAAATATTTTGCTACCATACAACTTGGGTCAGTTTTACTGCCTCCTGAAGCAAATTTCCTCAATGTCTGGCCTGGAAGCCACTGTCATGACTGTTGGGCTTGGCTTGGTTCAGTTCAACATTTGTTCTTATTCCAGAATATAGGCTGAAGGAAGAGCAACACTTTGGTATACACTGTTCATGTATTAGAGGATCTTAGCAAGAGGGCAGGGCCATATCATGCAGCCTCATTTAAGGTGTTCACATTTCATTGAGCAGAACAAGTCAACTGATAAAGCCCAAAGTGTAGGGAACATATGCTGCACCCCCTGGGAAGCCTGCCATTGAGACGGGAACGACCAAATACAACTGTTTACACATACTTCATCTGCCTTCCCCAGACTAGGACGTGGTTGAAAATTTGATCTAAAATAATGTATTTTCTCTGTTTGTTTATATTGAACCATTTAGGTTCAGGTATAAATGGAGACTCAAGGGACATAACTGCCTACCACACAGTGTTTCTCACAGCCATATTAGGAGGCACAATAGTCATTGTCATTGGATTTTTTGCCGTACTTCTTTGTTATTGCAGGTAAGACAAATATTAATATGTATAAACACAGAAAACTATCATTATAGTGTCATGTCAGTGTGTTCTGGGTGTTACAAAGTTTCTTTATAAAAATAAGTAGTTTGAGCTTTACAATATGTAGAGTAAAATAAAAGTGGATACACTCTAACAGAATTTCATATATAATACATATATCATGGGAGGGGTTTTTCTTTTATGACTCTTCTAGATCATAAGTTTTAAACACTTTTTGCCATCTCTTCTACTCTAGGGATAAGTGTGGTACTCCGCAGAAAAGAGAAAGAAATATCACTAAACTCGAAGTCCTCAAGAGAGACCAGACAACTTCAACAACACACATAAATCATATCAGTTCAGTCAAAGTTGCATTAAAAGCTGAGGACAAGTCACAGTTATTTAATGCCAAAAACTCCTCATATAGCCCTCAGAAAAAGGAGCCATCAAAGGCAGAAGCAGAAGAAAGAGTTTCCATGGTAAAAACTCGGGACAATTTTAAAATCTACAATGAAGATGTTCCATTTCTATCAGCCAATCAGAGCAATTACTCAAGAAACCCACCGCAGTCTGTGGAGACCAATGTAGGGTCCAAACAACCTAAACATATTAATAACAATCTATCTTCATCTCTAGCTGATGCACAAGAGGAAAAGAGATACCTCACAGGTAATGAAGAGGTATATGGACATTCCCACATTCCTGAACAGCTTATGCATATCTACAGCCAACCCATTGCCATTCTTCAAACATCTGACCTTTTCTCCACTCCAGAGCAGTTACATACTGCTAAGTCAGCTACTTTGCCAAGAAAGGGACAGTTAGTCTATGGCCAATTGATGGAACCAGTAAGTAGAGAGAACTTTACACAGACACTGCCCAAAATGCCCGTGCATTCTCATGCACAGCCCCCAGATGCCAGGGAAGAGAATATCCCACTTGAAGGTCAACAGAGTTTGCCATCCCAAACTTCAGATTGGAGCCGGTATTCAAACAGCTTACTAGAATCTGTTTCTGTTCCTGGAACGCTAAATGAAGCTGTTGTAATGACTCCCTTTTCATCAGAGCTTCAAGGAATTTCAGAGCAGACACTCCTGGAGCTGTCCAAAGGAAAGCCTTCCCCCCATCCCAGAGCATGGTTTGTGTCTCTTGATGGAAAACCAGTCGCACAAGTGAGACATTCCTTTATAGACCTGAAAAAGGGCAAGAGAGCCCAGAGCAATGACACGAGTTTGGACTCTGGGGTAGACATGAATGAGCACCACTCAAGCAGAAAACTCGAGAGGGAGAAAACTTTCATCAAAAGCATGCATCAACCTAAGATCCTCTACTTAGAAGATTTAGACCTGAGCAGTAGTGAGAGTGGAACCACTGTCTGCTCCCCTGAGGACCCAGCTTTAAGGCACATTCTAGATGGAGGGAGTGGAGCTATCATGGAACACCCTGGGGAAGAGTCTCCAGGAAGAAAAAGCACCGCTGAAGATTTTGAAGCCAATATATCCCCCACTAAAAAAAGGGGCAGACCACCACTAGCCAAAAAAGATAGCAAGACTAATATCTGGAAGAAGCGAGAGGAACGCCCCCTGATTCCCATAAATTAACATTGAGGGTGGTTGTGTCTCTGCTGTCTCGTGCTGTTTATTCTTGCTTCTTGTAAATTGCTTAAGAACTTTTTAAGAAGTGGAGACTGAGCAATCTCATGGTCCCTGGACATGTCTCAAGCAGAGTAAATAGTAAAATGGCAATTCACTAATGAAAGAGAAAGATACCAAGAAATGCTTTTTCTGGCCTATTCTTTTCATTTATTTTCAGGTGATGAATTTGAAGTATCCAAGAGCTCAAAATGTAAAATAGCTTCAAGATGTTAGTTATCTGAAAATGTTGCTCAATCAGCCAATTTAGCCCTCTCTTAAGAATAACAGTGAAATGTGTACTCCTAAAGTTGCTTTCAAAAAATCTTGCCTCTGCTTTGATGCCTGCCCCTGTCAAACATTTAGAAATGAAACTGTATTCTTTGGGCATCATAGTATTGTGAAATAGTAATATTATGTTCTCCTCTGCCTATAGGTGAAAATAACGATAAATGTTTTCAATTGATGTTGCTCTAGAATTTTAAAGGCCAAACAATATTTCTTTTTTTTTTTTGCAATAAACGGTATGTGTACTGTATCAACCCCAAAAGAAATCTTACTCATTTAAGATGGGCAAAAAGCTGCTTGGTTGTTAGAGAGGGAAACAGGAGCTCTTTGGCTACTTTTGGATATAACTTCACAGAATAAATGGTAAGGTGTTAACCTGTTATTTAGAAATCTGAAAAATGAACGCTCTGATACTTTCATTTTTATTTTAAATTTTCTCTTTTCCCTGCTTCTATAGTGAAATGAGCTAAGCTGTCAAGGAAAACTTTTATCAATTTGAAAATAAAACCCATATCTTAGACTCACTGATACATGTAGGCTAAAATCAGCTTTAAGATATTTTTTCTATCCCCCCAATTAATTCACTTTAAATTTGATTTAAAAATTAATATTTAGGTGTTCATAAGAAGCTTTCAGTTTATTAAAAAATATGTGAAGCTAAAGGAAATAAACATTTCATTTTTTTTGAAATGTTGATAAGCAGGAAAATAAATTCTATTTCCCCAAGACTCAAAAATACCTTCATAATATTAGGGTATATATCCAGATGTTCTTCTCTTGACATTCATAAAAGATGTTGTAGAAAACGTTTCAATTTAATGGAGAAATAAAAGTTTTTTTAAATCACTTATAGCATTTGCAACATCTTTTTCTAGTTTTGGAAGTAATATATCCATGCTCTTTCCATCATCGCAAAGAATTCAGTATGAATACATTCAACAGCTGTTTTTAATTATAATTGTCTTCAACTCTGAATTATCATTCATATGTCCTAAAAATAAAGCTCTTAGTTAATTAAAATCAACTCATCCCATTTTTCTTAAAATTTCCATGAAGGCAAATGTCTGAAGCAGCTTCCCCTTTCCCTTGGGGGCAAAGTAAAACTAAATTATTTCTCATCCTCTTCTATTCAACATGGGAGCAACATAGAGACCCAAGGCACATAAACGAATTGAAAGAAGCAAAATTAGCCATATTAGCTTTAGTCAAATTATAGATGGATAGTCAATGAAAGACAACCATTTTATCCCCCCAAGATCGTAGACTTCAGCCAGTTTTTTCCTATAATTACTTCAGTTTTTCCTATAACACTTAACCTGTCCGATAATACTCCTTTCTGTATTAACCCAAAGAACTTAAAAAGCTAGGCAAAAGTTTGCCATATTTTACCCAATCCATAGGAGAGAGAAATATTTGGGGTAATACCTAGGTCTAGTTTTTTGAGTAGGTTTCTTCTCGGTCTACAGAAAGATGCATTATAAGTGGCATAAGTGAAAATGACTTGGAAAAGGTTACAGAGTTAGTGCTCTGCTGAAGTGCCTTTGATAGAGACTTGCTTTATTGGAAGGATACGCTAACATCTTTCTTTAATGTGATTTTCTTTCCGTTAGCCAAATTAAACAGACGTGCAGTTTTTGTTAATTAAAAAATATAGACCTAGTGTTTCTCGTTGGAACAATGAATTTTGCATGCAAGTAGTATTTCTCTTGTGTTTTTTTGAATCCAGTTTATATTGATAAGTTACGTTGGAATGAAGTTAGAGACCATATAGTAAAATGTTGCACTTCGATATTTAAGTTTATATTTTCCCCACCTTTAAATAAAAATGTTTCATCTTTTAGCTTGGTAATGGAATACACATGTTGATATAAGGGTATATCATTCAAATATGCCACTTATTCATTCTTATGTAAAGGAAATGAGATGTATCCCCAGGGGCTTTTCTAGAAATACTTTTTTTTGGTTTCAGAATAAAATATTTTTTTTATACACTGCACATTCTGTTCTCAATGGGGTAAGTATAGGCAATTTACCTTTTCTAATGATCAAAAATGTGTAACTTCTCGTTTGTGAGTAGTTCACAAATTTCCTGTTAAAAAGCTGAAGCCATCTACTTTTTCTTAACCCAAGTAATAGTTACCCTACAATATTCACAACTTTCTTAAATTTTTAAATTGAAAACCAACAGTTTTTTGCAAATGAAACTTGAGAATTTTGATCACAAATTGTTAACATTTGTGGATCCTTTGTATATACTTTGGATATATCTTAAAAGCAAAATTATCCCTCAATTAACTGATGGATTCGTTTACTAAAGCACAGCTGTATGTATTTTTGAATACATATTATGATCTTGAGACTTTATAAAATCAATTTTTATGACATTTATGCAGTTGTATAGGGTTTATGCCCTTTTGTAATATGCAGTATACCACGAAGGTCACAAATGTTGAGGAATAAAAGCACTTCTTTGCTTTGGCAATCATTTTCAGATCACTTTCTGTGTTTGAATCCTCTGATATCAATACATATAGAGTATTAGGAATCTGTAGGTCAAATAATATCCCTCAAAACTTCCCAGAAAGGTGAAGCTCAAAGTCTGTATTCATTTATAGTGAAAGAGTTTCTCATTTACCCATGTATTTGGCACTGTAAAGAATTTGACCATGTTAATTTCCATCTCAGACCTTAAGTTGACATATTGCCCTCTTGTTTCTAAGTATTTCTATCTTTTGTATTTCAACAGAGGAATCTCACATTTCACTGTATTTATTGCCATTATTAGTATATTTACTGCTGAAAACTGTAACAATCTGAAGATCTGTAAAATGTTAAATATAGTTCATTAAAGATAATAAATCTAAAAATGTACTTGACGCATTTTTTTTTTTAATTTGCTTATTTTAGAGAGGGGGAGGGGCATAGGGAGAAGGAGAGAAAATCCCAGGCAGACTCCATGCTGAGAATGGAGCCTGACCCAGGTCTCAATCCACAACCCTGAGATGACAACCTGAGTGGAAACCAAGAGCTGGATGCTCAACCAGTTCTGCCACCCAGGCATCCCATCTATGTATTCTTTAATTTTGGGTAAGCTACAAAACATTCCTCCCTAAACTGTCATTTAATCTAGTAAATATTCATTTATTACTTTTTCCATTATTACACTCCCTGTGGCAAAATAAATATATTTGAATACCCTTTGTTTATATAATGAACTTGAATTCTTTGTATTTCATGTTCTCCAAAGTTCATGTTTTTACTATTAAAGGTGAGTACAAATTATTTTTCCATTCAATGAGAAGACTTGTTAAGATAATGTGATTGATAGAATGTAAAATAAAATTGCAGTACCCAAAATACCTAAGTGAGAAAATGATACAACATCCCCTTCCCCTCCACTTAAAAAAATTATTTGGACTTTAAACATAGGACAATATAATGACACAAAGGCTATTCACACTTAGGGTGTTAGATCTCCCTCAAGAGCCCTTCTGCTCATCTAACTGAACCATACTCAAGTTCAGGCAGTTTGTATTTTAGAATATCTTTATTTATTTAAATTTTATTTTATTTATTTATTATTCTTTAAGTAGACTCCATGCCCATTGTGGATCCCAACACGGGGCTTGAACTCACAACCCTGAGATCAAGACCTGAGCTGAGATCAAGAGTCAGATGCTTAACTGACTAAGCCATCCAGGTGCCCCTATTTTTTTTTAAGTAATCTCCACACCCAACATGGGGCTTTAACTTAAAACCCTGAGATCAAGAGTTGCATGCTGTAATGACTGAGCCAGCCAGGTACCCCTAGAATATCTTTTAGAATCATTATCTTGGCTGCCATGTTTTTGGACATTTTGTGTAACTTATATAAATTAATACAGTAGTAGAAATACATTTGGTTCTAATGGGAATTGGGCTCTGAATCCACTTACAAACACAGTGCAGGTTATGACCTCAGCACTGCTGTTTGACATAGACACTCCCATTTGGATCCCTGTAGAGTGTAACCCAGGCTGTGGCTATCTTTGTTACAGGGCCTGGTCTCCCACTGGGATAGTCTAGAGTCTTGACAGAAATATTCTGGAGTCGTTATGCAGGACCCAAGCTAAGCTCACACAGAACTGATTGTAATAGAAAATAGATTTCATAAATCACAATCAGAAGCATAGCTGCCAAACAGATGATGTTCATAAGCTAGTCATCACATTCTCATCTCAGAAGGGAAATTAATATGGGATGCCTAATATATAAGAACTATGGGAAAGGTAATTGGATGGAGTTAGATTTTTTAATGAATTTATCATAAGTGATTCACCTATCAGTACTTGATACTTGTGACAGTTAATTAAGGATCTTTCCCTAAACTACATGCGTTGATATAGTACCAGTTAAAACTATACCACAGTGTCACTTTGTCTAGACTTCTTAAAATCACTTTGTGGCCTTTTTATAGGTAGATTTTCTATTATGGTTTATAGGGAGATAGATTAATTCTATCAGTAAGCTCTCTCTGAAGCAATTGTGGGATTAATTTCTTTTGAGAACTCTGTTCTATTATCTTAGATTTGGATTTGTTTGCTCCATCAAAATAAATTCTTTCCTTGACTTTCTTATCTTTTCCTTTATTTTGAGCCTCTTTTTTTTGGGGGGGGGTCTGTGGACTTGTGGCCAACTGGGATTTTTTTTTTTAATAAAAACATTTTCAGAGTTTGACTAGAAAAAAATCACATTGATTATAATCGATTTATAATGTTAAATACCAAAAAGGTAATAAAATCAATTGCAAATGATGGAAAAACATTTTCATTAAAATATATATATGGCAAATTTCTTAGGAAGAAAATTGTGAAAACCATTTTCTTTCTAAATTAGATAAACCCAGAGACCACATTTTAAAATTGCCTGTATTTAAAAACTGTAGTAACACTTCCTTCCACTTTGTTAGCTACAGTAGATAAAGACCTACCTGCTTCTGTTGGGAAAGTTTACATGTTGAGAAGTATATGATTTTTTCTCCCTTCAAGACAAAACCTTTCTTGATTGAATCTTACATTTCCTAGTTTTCAAACCTATACTTACTATGGTTGTAAATAATATACCACAGTCCTGTAGGGATACGCAATTTCCCACATGGTTTAGCTTTTTTTTTTTTTTTTTGTTTGTACTTCAGGTTGACTAGAAGTTTCATAATTCATATGTTGACTGATTCTAATCCTTATAGACCTTATTAAAACACTAGACTAACTGCAGACAGTCTGATTCAAAACAAACCAGATAATTAGATTCCCAGGAGTCTCAGGGCTTATTACACACTTGAACAGCTTAGTTAAAAACCTTTCCTAAATACAATACTCGTTCTATTCAAATGCCCATGGAACATTCTCAAGAATAGATCATGCTCTGGGACACAAAACAGGTCTCAGCCAATACCAAAAGATTGAAATTATCCCCTGCATATTCTCAGACCACANTTTTTAGATATTTCTGTCTAGAAAAACAGATTTTTGTTTTACATAGAAAGTATTATTAAAAAGTATATTTATTTAGCTTAAACTTACCCCTAATATCCAGCTTTCTGTAATAAGTACTATTTCAAAACCCTGATTTCTAACTTAGATAACTTCTGAAAGATCTGTGTTCATTAGATAGAGAAACATTTAATTATTAACATGTACTTTTACAGATATTTTATTGTTACTATTTTTTTCCACTTAGTGTTTATTATTGATTATTGGGGTAACTGGGTGACTGGGGGAGATCAGTCTTTTTCTTTTAGATATTCTGAATTATAAGGATTGGTGGGGCATCTAGATTTCTCATGCACCTCCCTTACATGGCTGATGGAAAACTTAAGTAAGGTGGTATAGAGGAAAAACACAGGCTAGGCAAATACTAGTTACTGTTTTTTGACACTACATTTGATGAATTTAAATAATAAGGAGTTGCTTTTATGGCTCAACCTTGTTAACCAAGGTTATCTCCATTTAAGAACTCATGATCATCACTGCAAACTAATTGGCATTTGAAGGCTACATTTTGACAACTGAGTTCTTACAGCCATTAAGCCTGATGCTTTTTCATCAGGATCACTAGGTACTGGGAAAAAAAGAGGACCTGTAAAATTAGGGAGGAAGGAGATCCAAGACGGTGGTGTACGAAGACCCTGAACTTACCTCCTCCCAGGAACACAACAGACTTACAGCTACATATAGAATAATTTTCCTCTGAAAGGGAGGAACTAGAGAATTAGATGAACAATGTATGCACAACAATATATTAACAACAAAAGACAAGAGATGCACTGAGAAGAATAAAAGAAGCAAAGACATGACCTTTCTCTGGACCCCACTGCTGATGTGGTGACCCCACAATTGGGAAGGATTCCCAAAATATGAGACTCTCTTTTGAGGAGTGAAGGGAATATTCCCCACACTAGGCAACCCAACCCTTTGAGCTGGCACTGGAAAGATGAGCTCCCAAAATGTCTGGTATTGAAAATCTGGGCAATAAAAATCAGGAGACTCATAGAACTATAGGGTACAGAAATCCCGCTTTTATAGGGCTTATGCACAAACTCATTTGCCCTGAGATCCAGCACAAAAGCAACAGATTGAAAAGTGTCTAAGCCATAAGCAAAGGAGACCCACTTACTAATTTTAAAGCAGCTACTGGCAAGACAGGAACCTTCAGGGACTTTATTCAGGGACAGAACTAATCACTAGTTGGGAAAATTGGACAGCCACATGCAGAAGAATGAAACTGGACCATTTCATTACACCATACACAAAAATAGACTCCAAATGGATGAAAGACCTAAATGTGAGACAGGAATCCATCAAAATCCTAGAGAACAGAGGCAGCAACCTCTGTGACCTCGGCTGCAGCAACTTCTTGCTAGACATGTCTCCAAAGGCAAGGGAAACAAAGGCAAAAATGACCTATTGGGACTTGATCAAGATAAAAAGCTTTTTGCACAGCAAAGGAAATAGTTGACAAAACCAAAAGACAACTGACAGAATGGGAGAAGATACTTGCAAATGATATATCAGATAAAGGGTAGAATCCAAACTGCATAAAGATCTTATCAAACACCCAAAGAACAAATAATCCCATCAAGAAATGGACAGAAGACAGGAATAGACATTTTCCAAAGACGACATTCAAATGGCCAACAGACACATGAAAAAGTGCTCAACATCACATGGCATCAGGGAAATACAAACCGAAACCACAGTGAGATACCACCTTAGACAGGGCAGAATGGCTAAAATTAACAAACCAGAAAACGACAGATGTTGGTGAGGATGTGGAGAAAGGGGAACCCTGTACACTGTTGGTGGGAATACAAGCTGGTGCAGGCACCCTGGAAAACAGTATGGAAGTTCCCCAAAAAGGTGAATATAGAGCTACCCTACAACCCAGCAATTGCACTACTAGGTATCTACCCCAAAGATACAAATGTAGTGATCCAAAGAGGCACCTGCACCCCAATGTTTATAGCAGCAATGTCCACAATAGTTGAACTATGAAAAGAGCTGTGATGCCAATGGACAGATGAATGGATAAAGAAGTTGTGGTATATATACACGATGGAATATTATGCAGCCATCAAAAATGAAATCTTGCCATTTGCAACCATGTAGATGGAACTAGAGGGTATTATGCTAAGTGAAATAAATCAGAGAAAGACAATTATCATATGATCTCACTGATATGTGGAATTTAAGAAACAGGGCAGAGGATCATAGGGGAAGAGAGGAAAAAATGAAACAAGATGAAACCAGAGAGTGAGACAAACCATAAGAGACTCTTAATCTTGAGAAACAAAATGACGGTTGCTAGCGGGGAAGGGGGTGGGAGATGGGGTGGTTGGTGACAGACACTGGGGAGGGTATGTGTTGTGGTGAGCACTGGGTGTTGCGTAAGACTGATGAATCATGGACCTGTACCCCTGAAACAAATAATACACTATATGTTAAATAAATAAAGGCTAAGGGAGGTAGCTATTTTGCCTAATATGTATAGACAGAGAAACAGACAAAATGGGGAGACATAGGAATGTGTTCCAAACCAAAGAACATGACAAATCCCCAGAAAAAGGCCTTAATGAATTGGAGCTAAGTAACCTATGTAATAAAGAATTCAAACTGTTGGAACACTTCAGGTCCAAGGGGCTGGTAATCCATGGTTTACATTCCCCCTCCATCTTTTTTTTTTTTTTTTTTAAGATTTGATTTATTTATTTGAGGGAGAGAAAGAGCACAAGCAGAGTGAGGGGCAGAGGGACAAGCAGACTCCCTGCTGAGCAGGGAGCCCAATGTGAGGCTCGATCCGAGGACCCTGAGATCATGACCTGAGTTGAAGGCAGGCGCTTAACTGACTGAGCCACCCAGGTGTCCCTACATTCCCCCTCCATCTTGATAGCACAGATGAGAGTCATAGATGGCCTGCTGCCTCAGTGAGCTCTGTGCCCCCAGCCCACTCCAACCTTGATGCCCTGGGCTACAGGAAAACAAAAGCCATGGTTTAAAAGAACAACTAGAACATAAAGGAACCCTAGAACCCTCCCAAAAGGAAAGGGAGATGCTCGAACTCTTTCCAGGTTGGAGGGCTGGCAAACACCACAGTTTACATTCCTTCTCCTCCTTAATAGCATGGAAAGAAGCAGGGTCCAGGTGCTCTGGCTGGTCAGTGCTCACTACAGTTCCAGCCATCTTGCCAAGATGATACAGGGGCAAAGCACCCTGGAACGCTCCAGGCCTACCCCACTTTGGCTCCTAGGGCACTCCCAGTGCAGAGTGCTCCAACAGCTCCTAGCTCATGACTGCTTCAGATCTAGCTACCTGCCAGGGTGCTTCTTGCATTGATCACCCCAGAAACCACAGCCAGGGCCCTCCTCTGTTCCAACTGTCCCACCATGGCACACCCTGCATGGACCACTTTGGGATACCCTGGCCTGCACTCCACTTTGGCTCTAGCTGCTGTGCGAACACACCCCCAGCACAGAGCACCCTAGGATACTCTGTCTTGCCCTACCAACTTAAGCTACAGCTGTCTTGCCAGAGTGTCCCCTGCACAGGGCACCTAAGGACCTCCTGGGTGGTGCCTCACCTAGGCTCCAGCTACCCTACTAGAGCAATCCCTGCACACAGCACTCTGTGCCACCCCACCCCAGCCTGCACCCCAGCTTGGCTCCAGTCTCTCTGCTGGGATACCCTGTGTGGAGCACCCCAGGACCCTCTGGCTTGCACCCAATTCAGCTTTAGCTGTCCTGACAGGGCATTCTCTATGTGAAGAGCCCCAGGACCACCTGAGACATGCCTACTTCAGCTCTAGACATCCCACCAGGGCAGCCCCAGCATGAAGTGCTTTGGGACCCCAGTCCACACCAGCCACAGTTCCAGCCAGCCAGCCAAAATCACCAGGCACACATAATAGGCATAGGACATGACTATACAGAAAACCATTCCTTCAGGTTTAGGAGAAGTAGCTGTTTTACTTAATTCATAGAAACAACATAGAGAGTCAAGCAAAATGATACAGGAATATGCTACAAATGAAAGAATAAGATACAAGGTCATAAAAGTAACTAAATGAAATGGAGATAAGAAATATGCCTGACAAATAGTTTAAAGTAATGATCATAACTATGCTTACTGGACTGGAGAGACAACTGGAAGAATTCAGTAAGAATTTCAACAAAGAGAAAATATAAAAAAGAAGCAACAGAGTTGAAGAACACAATTGAAATGAAAACAAAACACTAAAGGGAATCAACAATAGATTAGCAGACGCAGAAAAATACATCAGCTATCTGAAAAACAGGATAATAGAAAGCACTCAAGATGAATAGCAAAAAGAAAAAAAAAAGAAAGTAAGAGATTTTAAAAATGAGGATGGGTTAAGGGATCTCTTGGACAACATTAAGCAAACAAACATTCTCATTATATGGTCCCAGAAAAAAAGAGAAAGAAGCAGAAAACTTATTGGAAAAAATAATAATTGAAAACTTCTCTAACCTGGGGAAGGAAAAAGAAATCCAGGTTCAGGAAGCAAACAGAGTTCCAAACAAGATGAACCCAAGGAGGTCCACACCATGACACATAATTAAAAAGCAAAGATTAAAGATAAAGAGAATTTTAAAAGCAGCAAGAAAGAAGCAAAATTTTATGTATTAGGGGAAACCCTATAAGGCTATCACCTGATTTTTCTGCAGAAACTTTACAGGCCAGAAGGGAGTAGCATGATACATTCAAAGTGCTAAAAGAAAAAAAAAAAAACCTACAACCAAGAATATTCTGCCTAGCAAGATTGTCATTCAAAATGGAAGGAGAGATAATTTCACAAACAAAATTTAAAGGAGGTCATCACCACTAAACAAGTCTTATAAGAAATGTTAAAAGGACTGCCTTAAGTGGAAAAGAAAACACCATAATTCAAAGAAAATTATGAATAAAATGATGTAAAATATGACAACATATACATTAAAACACGGAGAAGGGAGTAAAAATGTTTAAGAATGTGCTCAAATGGGGGCGCCTGGGTGGCCCAGTTGGTTAAGTGGCAAACTCTTGGTTTCAGCTCAAGTCATGATCTCAGGGTTTTGAGAGTGAGCCCCATGTCAGGCTCCTGCTCAGTGAGGAGTCTGTTTGAGATTCTCTTCCTCTCCCTCTGCCCCTCCCCCTGCTTGTGTGCACTCTCTCTCTCTCTCTCTCTCAAATAGGTAAATAAAACTTGAAAAAAGAATGTGCTCAAACATAAGTGGTCATAATATAGACTTAATATAGACCATTATATACTTAGGATGCTACATATGAATTTCACGGTAACCACAAACCCAAAACCTATAATAAATACACAAAAAGTGAAGAGAAAAAAGCCAAACATAACACTACAGAAAATCATAGATTACAAGGAAAGGGAGCAAGAGAAGAAGGGAACAGTGAACTACAAGAACAACCAGGAAACAAAATTTAAAAATGGCAATAAATATATACCTATCAGTAATCAGTAAATGATCCAAGTACTCCAATCAAAAGGCATAAGGTGGTGAATGAATAAATAAACAAGACCCATCTATATGCTGCCTACAAGAAACTCACTTTAAATTCACAGACTGAAAGTAAAAGGATGAAAAATGAGACTTTAAAGCAAAGACTATAATAAGAGAAAAAGAAGGGCATTATATAATGATAAAGGAATCAATTCAACAAGAGGATATAATTATAAATATCTATGCACCCCAAATGGAGCACCTACACACATAAAGCAAATATTAACAGACATAAAGGAAGAAATTGACAGTTATACAATAATAGGGGACTTTAACACCCCACTTACATCAGTGGATATTATCCAGGAAGAAAATCAATATGAAAACAGGGTCTTTGAACACCCCATTAGACTAGATGGACTTAACATATATATATTGAACATTCCATTCAAAAACAACAGAATATACATTCCTGTCAAGTGCGCATGAAACATTCCCTAGCACTGATCACATCAGGCCACAAAAACAATTCTCAATAAATTTAAGAAAACTGAAATCATATCACACATCTTTTCAAACTGCAACATTATGAAATCAGAAGTCATTCATAAGAAAAAAGACTGGCAAAAGCACAAACACATGGGAGATAAACAACATGCTACTAAACAACCAATGGGTCAATGAAGAAATCAAAGAGGAAATTAAAACAATACATAGAAATGAATGAAAATGAAAATAGTCCAAAATCCTTAGGATGTAGTGAAAGCAGTTCTAAGAGGGAAATTTACAGTGATACATGTGTACCTTAAGAAAAAAAGAAAAATCTCAAACAATCTAATCTTACACCTAAAGGAACTAGAAAAAGAAGAACAAACAAAACCTAGGGTGAGTAGAGGGAAGAAAATAATAAAGATCAGAGCAGAAATAAATGAAATAGAGACAAAAAAGAAAAATCAATGAAACCAAGAGCTGGTTCTTTGAAAAGATAAACAAAACTGACAAACTTTTAGCTAGTCTCATCAAGAAAAAATGCAAAAGGACCCAAATTAAAGAGGAGAAATTACAACTGATACTACAGAAATACAAATGAGAAATACTATAAATAATTATATGCTAACAAATTAGACGATCTAGAAGAAATGGATAAATTCCTAGAAACACACAATCTTCAAAAGTGAATCATGAAGAAATAGAAAATCTGAACAGACTGACTACTAGTAACAGAATTGAAATGGTAATCAAAACTTCCCCAAAACAAATGTCTAGGTCCAGGCAACTTCACAGGTGAATTCTATCAAACATTTAAAGAAGAGTTAATACCTATACTCCTTAAATTATTCTAAAAATTGAAGAGAAAGGAATGCTACCAAATTCATTCTACAAGGCCATCGTTACCCAGTTATTAAAATCAAAGACATTACAAAAAAAGAAAATGACAGGCCAATATTTCTGATAAACATAAATACAAAATCCTCAACAAAACATTAAAAACATGACCAACTGGGATTCATTTCAGGGATGCAAGGATGGTTTAATATCACAAATCAATCAACACAATACACCACATAAGACATTGAAGAATAAAAGTCATATGATTATTTCTGTAGACACAGAAAAAACATTTGACAAAATTCAATGTCCACTTATGATAAAAACTCAACAAAGAGGACTGAAAGAGAATATACCTCAACATAACGAAGTCTGTATAGGACAAAACCACAGCTAATAATCATATTCAATGGTGAGAATCTGAAAGCTTTTCCTCTAAGAACAAGAACAAGACAAGAATGCCCACTCTCACCACTTTTATTCAACATAGTATTGGAAATCCTAGGCAAAGCAATTAGGCAAAAAAAACCCAAACCCAAACCAAACCAAACCCCCAAAAGCCCAAGCAACGAAAAACAAAACAGAACAAAACAAGTCATCCAAATTGAAAAAAGTAGTAAAGCTGCCACTATTTGCAGATAAAATGATAGTATATATAGAAAACCCTAAAGACTCCATCATAAAACTGTTAGAATAAATAGGTCACAAAACTTGCAGGATATAAAAATAATACATAGATATGTTATGTTTCTATACACTAATCAACTATCAGAAAGAAAAATTAAGAAAACAAATCCATTTACAACTGCCTCATAAAGAATAAAATACTTAGGAATAAATTTAACCAAGGAAGTGAAAGACCTGTACTCTGAAAACTATAAGGCATTGATGAATGAATTTGAAGATAACACAAATGAATGGAATGATATTCTGTGCTCACAGATTGGAAAAATTAATATTTTTTAAATGTTCTGTATTACCCAAAGCAACCTACAGGTTTAATGCAAGCCTTATCAAAATACCAACATTTTTTATAGAACTAGAACAAATAATCCTAAAGTTTATATGGAACCATGAAAGACCCAAAATAGTCAAAGCAATCTTGAGAAAAAACAACAAATCTGAAAGTATTACCATCATAGATTTAAAGATCTACCACAAAGCTGTACTAATAAAGTTAGCTGTATTAATAATGGTATTGGCACAAAAAATAGACACACAGTTCAATGGAACAGAATAGAGAGCTAGAAATAAACCCCCACTTATATGATCAATTAATCTACACCAATTAAGGCAAGAATATGCACTGGGGAAAAGACAGTCTCCTCAACAAATGGTGCTGGGAAAACTTGACAACTACTTGCATAAGAATGAAACTGGACCACTTTCTTATACCATACACACACGCAAAACCCTCAAAATGGATTAAAGACCTAAATGTAAGACATAAAATACCTAGAAGAAAAAATAGAGAGTAATCTATATGACATTGATCTTAGCAATATTTTTTTGGATAGGTTTTCTCAGGCAAAGGCAACAATAGCAAAGATAAACAAATGGGACTACACCAAAAATAAAAAGCATTTACACAGTAGAAAAAAAAAAATCAACAAACCCAAAAGGCAACCTACTGAATGAGAGAAAATATATGCAAATGTTATATCCAATAAAGGACCGATATCCAAAACATATAAAGAACCCATACACTTCAATAACAAAAAAGCAATACAATTAAAACATGGGCAGAGGACCTGAACAAACTTTTTTCCAACGACATATGGATGGCCAACAGGCACATGAAAAGATGCTCAACATCAATAATCATCAGACAAATGCAAATCAAAATCACAATAAGGTCATACCAGTGAAAATGGGTATTATCAAAAAGATAAGAAATAACAAATGCTGATGAGGATTTGGGGAAAAGGGAACCCTCATGCACTGTTGGTGGGAATGTAAATTGTGCAGCCACTGTGGAAAATAGTATGGAGGATCCTCAAAAATTTAAAAATAGAACTACTGTATGATCCAGGAATTCTACTTTTGGGTGTTTATTCAACAAAAATGAAAACAGTAATTGAAAAAGATATATGCACCCCATGTTCTTTGTATCATTTTTCCAAAAGCCACGACATGAAAGCAATGTATCCATGGATAGATGGATAAAGATGTATATATACACACACATAATATTAGTCATAAAACAGAAATCTTGCCATTTGAAATAGCATGAATGAAGCTAATGGTTATTATGCTAAGTGAAATAAGTCAGACAGAAAAAGACAAATACTGTATTATTTCACTTTTACTTGGAATCTACAAAACAAAACAGAAACATATCATAGATACAGAGAATAAATTTATGTTGCCAGGGGGAAGGGGTTGGGGATGGGCAAAATAGGTAAAGGGGATCATAGATACAAACTTCCAAAGTAAATAAGTTTCAGGGATATAATGTACAACATAGGGTCAATAATATTTTAATAACTGTATAGTGACAAACTGGACCTATGGAGATGATCATTTCATAATGTATAAAAATATGGAATCACTATTAAACACCTGAAACTAATACAATATTGTAAGTCAATTATGTGGTGCCCAAATGGGATGTCTCTTGATCAGATGGCCCCCAAATGTGGGGTGACCGTCAGGTGGAAGCTGGTGGCATAGGCAGTTAAAGAATTCACCTGAGGCAGAACAAAGGTGATGAAAGTTTACTGAATACACCTACAAGGGAGCGGTGGGCAGGACAGCGGAGGAGAGGCTGTCTGTAACAACGCAGTGGGTGGGGGCTCTTTTTAAAGGGAGAAGGTGAGGAAATATGGCTACATATGGAATCTTTCCTTTCTCGGGAACTGTGCCTCATTGTAAGTAGCCCATTGATTAGTTAGGGTCTATGGATATTTTGAGGTGCATCACCTGATGGGCCTGCCTGTATTCAGCCAGGTGGTCGCTGTGGTCATTTTTGCAATCCATTACTCAACCCTGTTTGCCTAAAAATGGCCTCTTTATTCCCCACTGACAGAGCTACAGTGACAAATCTTTCACATTTGGGCAAGAGGTCTCATCTTCAGTAGCTTCCTCCTGCTGAATGAGGGGCATAGAGATGTCCCTACCTAAACCTGTCAGTCCATTAGGGGTTCTGTGCAGTTATAGATAAGAGCACGGTATTATATTAATGCACTGATAGGCGATTTGAGTGAAATTCCTTAGTGGTCAGGTCCATGGAATTTGGGGAAGGGGACCCTCCGATGGTATGGGCTGGAATCCTTGTTAAATCCTCTCATATATGGAACTGTTCATTCTAGAAGAGACAAATTTAACAAAGAGATTAAAGAGAGGGGGACAATAATTAAGAGTATGAATGTGGAGGCCAGAGGTCCTAAGAAGGGAAGGAGTCAGAAGAGCCATGAACAGGTTTCTTTCCAGGAAAACCATTCTTGTGTTGCACAATCCCAAAAGTTTACAATGAGAAAGACAAAGCTTGGCCCAAAAAGGGGTGATAAAGGTATTGTGAGAGCAGGACATCAAGAAGGGGCAGCTCCAGGTAAGTTGTGATTTCTGACCAAGTAAATTCAGAGAGGTCACCCTGAAGGAAAAGATTGAGAATTCAATCGTGAAATTAGGAAGGAGAAATTGTTGAGAGTTTTGAGAGGAAAGTATTCAGGGAGTTTTTCTAAGATAATATCATAGAATGATTGAACATGAGAGTAGGGATGGGCAATGGGCCATTCATGGGCCTCTAAGCTTTTGGGTATGTATCACAGGAGTCTCCTTTAAATAACAGGCACAGATCACCAGCTTGCAGCTGTATGCGCAGCTGTACTTGGCGGAGGGCCTTCTCAGATGGGACTGCAGTAGTCTTGATTTTGGTAAGACGGATCCACAGAGAAAAGCCGTTAAGTTTTACTGATGTTGCAGTGGTCAAGAAAACTTGATAGGGCCTGGTCTGGACAAATTCAAGTGGCTCTTTGTCCTGCAAACAGTCTTAAAGTATACCCAATCCCTGGATGTAAGTTTTGGATGTATGTTATCTAAGAAAGAGGGGTCAGGTTTTGGATTGTACTAGTTTGGGTGGCCATTAAGGGCAGAGAGAGTTTGCTCTAGGTATATCCTTTGATAGTTGACAAAAATTTTCCTCCAGTCCAGGATTTTGACCAATCACTAAAGGAGAGGGATCAGTTAAAGCGCCAATTTGAGCATTCATGTCTTCTAGTAACCGCATCACATTTTTGTAGTAATCTGGAGTATATACATAACACTGTTTTAGTAAAGCGTAGGTACCTCCTTGAGCTGCAGTCAGAATATCAAGGGCCATTCGGTTTTGAAGGGCTATCTTTTGAATTTGTGCATGACTGCATGGTAAGCCTAGTTAAAGGTAGCTGCTGTATGCTTCCCTAAAGCCTCTATTTGCAACTTTACATGAGTAGAGGTGGCTCCTAGGACAAATACGGCTAAGGGGTAAAACCATCAAGAAGCCCTCTTTGTTTGATGTTTAACTGTAACAATATCCTAATTATGAGGAGTCACTAGCAAATGGGAGAAGACTTGTCTCAGGAGATAAGGACATCCTCGTGTATCACCTAATCCAATCATAGGGAAAGTGGGGCCACCCGCTATTTCTACAAGTCCATAGCTAACTCCATGAAGTGCGGTACCCCCTGGCTTTTAGGGAATGATTTTGTCATTCCAGTCACAGAGAACTGGTCAAGGTGCTAGTTGAGTTATACAATTGTTGGGGAATCGATCCCATTTTGCAGCTGTTCAAATAATCATAAGCCCGTGGGGTCCTCTATTATCCCCACAGAACAACAAGCACTAAGATAGTCTGTACATGAGCTCTTGTGGCAATTTCTCTGATTTACCTCAAGTTGTCTAGCTTAGGCAAACAGCATTCAAAGACAATCAGAACTAGAATTTAACATCCACAAAGGCAAGTTATTGAAACATAATTTTTCTCTCTAAAGTCACTATTATTTCCAGAGATAGCCAAATTAAGACTAATATGTTTGTAAAGAAGCTCAATTTTAACAAACAGCCTAATTGCTTACATAAACTCAGCAAGAACTGGCCATATACAAAACCAATGTTTCCAATGGTGTCCTGTTACAAGGAGAACAGTTTCTTATTAAAATTATGCAAATGACTATGATTGCCACGGAAGAAAGCTTACTGAGACTTTTTGAATGTCACATGGTTGAGAAAGGGAGAAAAGTTAAATGCTTCAATTTTTTTCACAAATGAATATTTTATCACATTTCTTTAAGTCATAGATATTTTAAGAGAAAGTTTCCTTAATCTGGAAGAACAAACAGAGAACCAGCAATGTTTCAAAAAAGGGTCACAAAAAGTATAATCATTTTCCCCAATTTATTTAGTCCCATGTTACTGATTCTTGTTTGGTTTGAATGCATCCTTTTAGTTAGTTCTGGAAAACCCATTTTGTTTTATGATCTTAAAGATACTGAATTCCTGTATTTGTTCTAAAAGTCCTTTTTATGAATCTCTTTTTAAGACAAAACTCATTTTACAAGAGAACAAGAAAAATTATAAATGACAAAAACTCAGAAATGGACATTGTAACAATCTGAGAGTTCATCATGATGCAACTGACAAAGAAATTTGGTTATTTCTGTGACACAGAACACTTCAATAATCAGTATACATATCAGAACATAACATACCAAATAAGCCTAATTAGGCAAAGAGACTTTGTTTATGATTTAAATCTTGGAGAAGTTTGTTAAAACCTTAGAAAGTTTTAAAGCACCTGCCTAAATAGGATTACGGATCATTAAAGACTTATAAAGACAAAACAGAAACTGGTTTTTCTGGGCAAAGAAAAAACAACTTGGTCTACATTTTCTTTTCTAGAGCAGACCATCAATTCAAGAAAACTTTGTCTTTTTAACAGAATGAAAGCAGAATTTCAATCTTATACCAGTGTACTTTTAAATTCCATTCATTTCAACCTTAGTCCATCTTGACCGCGCACACAAAATTCCTTTCCAGATTTCCCTTCACAAACCTACTTTTCTTTTCCTTCAACAAAAATGTATTCCCAATCCTTATATCTTTCTTACATATAGAGTTGCTTCCCTTATTTCCATCTAATTACATGCAGAATTTTAACTCTTAGAAACCTTAGTCTCCAGCGAAAACTCAGTAGTAACCAGTTGTGAACTATCACACCAGAATTCTTCAGACAACAAATTTATGAATCAATTAAGCACAAAGCATGTTTTCCAACAGACCAAAATATACTTAATTTCTTTGCAATGAGAAGTCAAAAGCACAAACCTATATTCAGTAATCAATGCTTTCAATTTACCCCATTTGGAAAAGACCTAGATGTCCCAAGAATTCAATCCCATTTATCATCTATGCAAAGCTTTAACATCTCAGGTTACTAAAGACTTTAAAAGCTGTTTTAACACGAAACTTTGAGACAGACAAAATTAACCATCATTTTTAGTCATCTTTTTGCTAACAAACTGCAACAGAGATAACATGAGTTTATTTTACCTTCGGTAATCATTGGTAGAATAAGTTGCAATTAGTTTAAATATTGTTCCACCTGGGTCCACTTAAAAGTCAATCAATTTGTTACTATTGTCAATTTTTACCTGGGGCACCAGTGGGGAAATCTTAAGTGGGCACTGTTAAGTCCAAAGGGGCGCTCTTTGCTCCTTGACAGTAAGAGTAGGAGAAGGAGCCATGGTCTCTGAGACACCGAGGATGGTATAGGAACCAGTTACACAGGCGGCACCCAAGGTGATGCAAAAACAGGAGGAGGGGGAGAAGGCAGAAGAGGCAAAGTGCTGCCAGAAGGTAGAGAAAGAGAATTCCCAATTTCAAATCCCCTCCGCTCGGATAGAGGAGTAGAACCATGGTTTTTTCCACCGAAGTAAAAATACGCCGTCTATATAGGGCCAGAGAACACGACTCACCACTCACGCGCAGGAACACAGTTGTCCGCAGATCAAGATGGCGGCTGGATCCGCAGGAACAAAGGCAAAGGGGTGGAAGTTGAAAGAAGCTAGACGGCTGAGAGTCAGCCAGGGTCAGGAAAGGGTCCCGACGGAGTCCCTAATGTGTGTGAATTCCCCTGGGCAAACTGCCAATTGTGACGGGCTTTGGGAGCAGACCTGGGGGTATGGACTGAGAAAGCAGAGGAAAGGGGTCCTTTGCCCTCACAGGCCCGAACAGTCTGACCTGTTCACCATTAGACCTTCAGACCACCCCAGAAGCTGCCCTGGCCGGAGGCCTTTGATTGTCTGAGGAATAATAGGGTCAGACTGCCCAAAGGCAGAAAAAAGAAAGGAGAGTGAGGGAGGGAAGCGTTCCTCCGAAAGGCAGAAGGGGAAATGCTTCACCCTCTCCGGCAAGAGTGGTCCATCTGGCTCCCCCTCCAGGCTTCAGATCCTCACTGAGTAACCTCTGCCGGAAGTTGTCCGTTCTCCAGGGAGAACTACAGGTGGTCCACCAAGGGAAACCCCGAGAAATTCCGTAAATTCTGGGGAGAATTGCTGACAGCATAGCTCCTCTTTTGGGGTTCCCCCAAATGTGGGGGGGCCACAAGTCTCCACTACAGGCCACCAAATGTGCCCAAATGGGGTGTCTCTTGATTAGATTGGGGCCCCCACATGTGGAGTGACCATCAGGTGGAAGCTGGTGGTATAGGCAGTTAAAGAATTCCCCGGAGGCAGAACAAAGGTGACGAAAGTTTACTGAATACACCTGCAAGGGAGTGGTGGGCAGGACAGCAGAGGAGAGGCTGTTTGTAACAAGGCAGTGGGTGGGGGCTCTTTTTAAAGGGAGAAGATGAGGAAAAATGGCTATATATGGAATCTTTCCGTTTTTGGGAACTGTGCCTCGCTGTAAGTAGCCCATTGGTTAGTTAAGGTCTATGGATATTTTGAGGTTAGTCGCCTGATGGGCCTGCCTGTATTCGGCCAGGTGGTAACTGTGGCCCTTTCTGCATTCCATTGCTCAACCCTGTTTGCCTAAAAAGCAGCCTTTACAAATTACAAATTATAAATCAATAAACATTATTTACGGGATTTAATAGGATGGGGTAGTGGAGCTCAGCTGCTCTTATGCATAGTTTGCCTGTCATACTTCATATTAAGTCTCACAGAACTGTAATAATTGCTTAGTCTCTAGAATGATTTAATAATAACTGTTGAAAAGGCATTAAGAAGAGGGTTTTAGGGGCACCTGGGTGGCACAGCGGTTAAGCATCTGCCTTCGGCTCAGGGCGTGATCCCGGCATTATGGGATCGAGCCCCACATCAGGCTCCTCCACTATGAGCCTGCTTCTTCCTCTCCCACTCCCCCTGCTTGTGCTCCCTCTCTCACTGGCTGTCTCTATCTCTGTCGAATAAATAAATAAAATCTTTAAAAAAAAAAAAAGAGGGTTTTAATGGGCCTGTTATCCAGTGACTCATAAATCAAAGGAAACTGGGTTATTTTTTATATCCCCGCCCCAGTATTTTTTTCTAAATTTTTATTAATCCCAAGATAAATTATAAATTTTAAAGTAATTAATACAATTTTCTTCAGAAAAAAATGCTTCTAGAAAATTTTTATTGATCTCTTCACTCATATTTTAAATATATTCTAAACTTTTAAGAGAATGTACCAAAACATAGGAGATTTCCTTTTAGCCTGAAGATTCAAATCTGCAGAAGAACAAAAACATGTGTCTTAAGTACAGAGAATGCTCAGTTATCCGGCCAACCATCTCTTCATATTTGCTACAAATAAAATGTCATTTGATTGACACCTCCACCTGGTCACCATCTGTAGTGAAGGGGTTCAGGACAGGTCCCTCCCACCGTCAAAGTGCCATTTTGGTATGTGGATTATTCTGAGCTGAAGGCAGTTGAACCCTTGTGGGCTTAAGAGAAACTTCTGTCCTTCCCTTAACCACACAGAAGCAGCTAAGTTGGTGGTCTTCCCCAGAATATGGGCTATTAACAGAGATACATTTTATCTGTATGGCAGAGCAAACATCTAATTACCAAACATCTGCTCTTATCACCCTGTGAAATGCATTCCTTTCCTCTAAAGTCCCAGACCCCCACCCCCTTCTCCTTAGTTCAGGATGACATATATACCTCATTTTGCCTGTCTTTGGAATTTCCATGTCTATGCAGATTCCCCATATATATGGTATTAAATTTGATTTTCTCCTATGAATCTGTCTCATGTCAATTTGATTCTTAGTTCAGCTAGAGAACCTTTGAGGGGACAGGAATTCTCCCTGAGAGTAACTCGCCAAGGAGTGAACTCAGGTTAGTTTGGTTACAAAAGGATTGCTGCCCTGTCCTAGTACAAGAGGGAAAAAAGCACTAGGGGAGGTGGCATTGTGATTCCCAGCACGTGGGAATAAGAATTTTGTCTTTACGAGAGAGGCCTAGAGTTTAAACACTAAAAGAAATGTCAGAGATCTTAATTTATTTATGACAAAGTGTGGGTTAGAGAGTTTCAAGGGCTCACCACAGGCCACAAAGCTGATTAAAAGCTGAAATCTGACAGTAATCAAATTTCCTTAGTTTCCAGGCCACTTTATTCTTTCTTTCTCTCAGCAACTTGAACTCTTTCTCTCTTAATCTTTTAATCCAGAGATCGTTACATTATCCCATTTTAAAGTAATCTTTGGTTGATTCCAGCTAGAGAATATTTTCTGAAGACCATAACAGTAAAACATCTTTCTAAACAAGAGGGTGTAGCTAACTTATATTTATATATTTATATTTATAGATAATACCTTCCTACTTACCATATTTTATTTCCTTGGCCTGTAGTATTTTGTCAGTCCTCTTCAAGCTTGGTAGCTGTGCCACCTAAGGAATTTTGTTTTTATTTTAACATTCTTGGGTTTTATTTTCAGAAATTCCAAATGCATGAGTCCACAACAAAATATATTTGCCAGAAGACAGCGATTTCGATGATGAGCAAGATTTGTAAATCTAATACCTAATACTTTTCTAATGTAAATGTGGTCCTTAGACCAGCAACATCAGCATCACCTGTGAACTTGCTATAAACTACTCGTCAGTGCTGTTCCCAGACACATTTAATACACATTCACATTTTATTTATTTTTAAAATATTTTAATTTAAGCATATATCCAAAAAGCATCACTTAAACAAATAATCAATATATAAAAATTAGATATATTAACCTTTTTTTTCATACTAAGTCTTAAATTCCTGGGTGCATTTACATTTATGACCTGTATCATTTGGACTAGCTACATTGTAAAGTGCTTAATAGGTACATGTGGTTAGTAGCTACCACAGTGGGCAGTGCACAGCTGAACCATGGCTCAAATATGTCTGTTATAGCCTTCAAATGATATGTAAGAAAACAAAAATAATGGCAATTATCATTTCACATTCACATTTTAATAAGATCTCCCAGGTGATGTGTAAGCAATGCAGTTTGAGAAGCACAACTCTAATACTCATCTCTGCCAAGTAAAAACTTTTAGGATCTGAACTACATGTTATGGGAACCTCATTAACTATCTGGAAAAGGCTCTGACTTTCTACATGCATCCCCTGGTCCATTCTTACACTGGAACAGTGTATTTTAAATTCACTGTGTTTTTGTTGTTGTTGTCGTTCTTTCTAATTCCTTGAAACTTCCGAGATGTTTCTGGCCTTGGAATATTGCATCTACCCTTCCCTCTTTGGAATGCTCCTGCCTGTTTCTGATTGTTAAAGTCTCTGCTGAGGGATGCCTGGGTGGCTCAGTCAGTTAAGTGGCCAATTCTTGATTTCAGCTCAGGTCATGACCTCAGGGTCCTGGGATTGAGTCCTGCCTCAGGCTCTGCACTCAGCGGGGAGTCTGCTTGAGGATTCTCTCTCTCTCTCTCTCCCTCTGCCCACATGCACACCCACACATGTGCTCTCTCTGAAATAAATAAATCTTAAAAAAGTCTCTGCTGAATTCCTTAGACCTTCTCTACCCCTAATCCCTAGACACTTCCTATCATATTATCCTGCCCTTATTTTTTATTCATTTTCATATTTAAAATTACATAGGTTGTCTACTGATCTGCCTTCCCTGGTAGACATTAAGCTTCTGGAGGATGAGGACCTTCTCTGTCCCTTGGAACAGAAATTCAATTATATGGTGAGTAGTTAATTTGTTTTCTGAACAATTATATCAAATTTGAATTGTTTCTGTAGTTATTCATTTACCTCTTCAAACAATTTCCTGAAAACTCGAAGTAAAGTTTCCAAAATATACATACCTGTGTACACATACACACACATATATATACACACACATAGTCTCTTGGTTCTGTCAAAAACATAGAATCTCAGTGTGATATATTGAATGAAAACTATTTTTGAAAAGAAATATTTTTTCTGATATGAGGTGCCTTTTCAAAAGAAAAAATAGATCTTTAATGGAATAATATTTGTAGAAGAGAAAATCTTTAAACTTTCAGAATTTTTAGTAGGGGTCTAATCACAATAAAAATCTTACAAAATTAAAAAAAAACAAAGTAACCACAAATAACCCATTTCATAATTAAAATAATCCTTGGAAATATTTTCTTGTATAAAGAGGAAGTTTGGGAAGTAACCTAGATTTCTACATAGCTTCTGTAGGTGAATGGATAAAATGGAGTAAAGCTCGTAGCCTTGACCAACCAGAAAGGCTGTCAGGAACATCTGGAAGCAGCATAGCCAAGCAAACTTCAAGCAGAGTAGGCAGAGCTGATCACCAACAAAGCCTGTGGCAGGCATGGAGGACTCCCCAACCCCACCCAGGTGGCAAAGTTAATTCATAGTTTCACCCATTGCTCAATGAAAATTTTCAGCCCCACTCAACAAAAAAGCCTGGCCAGAGTGCCTGGAAAGTTACAGAACCCGGCAATGCTTGAAAGAGTCCAGCAGGGAGAGCTGATAGTCTGCAGACCAAAGCCAGTGACTCTGGCCAGGAAACTTAGGGCACAGCTTGGCATGAGTCAAGACCACAAAGAGCCTTACTGGCTTTGGAGCTAGTTCTTTCACTGTGCTCAGGCAGGGAAAATAATTCATATCACCACCCATTGCTGAATATAGCCATATGTACATGAGGCCAGGGAACCTAATCAGAGCCTACAGGAAGCTGTCTAGTCTACCAACAGCCCTATTTATAGTGGTACTTGAATAGAGGCCAGCCCATGGCTTTCCCTTTCTGAGTAAAAATTGGTGGCCCCAAATGGCCAGGGAGTTCAGTGTACAGTCTTGCCAGATTTGGATCACCAAACAATGAGCTGTGCAGGCCCTGAGGTACATCCTGCTGCCCAGCCATGGCAAGAAAGCTAATTCATGACCAAACCCTACTGCTGAGTATAGTACCGAATTCTAACCATCTAGTAAGCCTGATCAGAGAACACAGGCAACCACGGAACCCATTCTATAGCCTCACGTAGGCTGGAACCAAGCTAGAAATCCTATGCAACTGTTCTAGGCCAGTGGCACTCCTCCAGTGTCTGAACTTGGGCAGTTAACTTGCCCCCCAAAACACAGAGATTAGCAAGCTCCACCTGCCCAAGGACGTTATCAGGAGACTTATCCAGAAACCCACACTGAACTGACTGATGAAGGACTGTCTCTGCCAAAGTGAACGTGAAAAGTCTAGATAAGAAGACCACTTACTTACATATGCAGATACTAATATAAGGAATCAAGGGTCATGTAATATCTGGGAAACATGACAGCACCAAAGGAAACTAATAAAGCTTCAATAACTGATGCTAAAGAAATGAAGATCTGTGAACTGTCAAAAGATTTAGAATAATTCTTTTAAAGAAGTTTATTGAACTACAAGAACAATTAGATACCTAAAGAAAATTAGGAAAACAATGCATGAACAGAATGATTTCAACAAAGGAACAGGATCAAAAACAAAGAAACAAAAAAACTCTACAGCTGAAAAATACAATGATTGAGGGGAAGAATTCAATAGAGAGCTTCACATGAAGACTCACCATGCAAAAGAAAGAATCAATAATCTAGAAGATATTTGAAATTATCTAGTCAGAGGAGCAAAAAGAAAAAAATATAAAAAGAGTGAAGAAAGCCTCTAAGACATATAGCACACAAAAGAAACAATATCCATATTACAGGAATTCCAGGAGAAGGTAAAAGGATAGAAATATATTTAAAGCTGAAAATTTCCCTAATGAGAGAGAAATGGGCATCTAGATCCATGATGCAAAAAGGACCCCAAATACATTGTACTCAAATAAGTCTACACTGAGACACATAATTAAATTGTCAAAAGTAAAAGACAAAGAATTTTGAACATAGGAAGAGGAAAAAAAGTAACTACATACAAGAAAACCCACACAAGATAATCAGTGGGTTTCTCAACAGAAATGTTCCAGTCCAGGAGAGATTGGGATGACATATTCAAAATTTTGAAAGAAAAAAAACTATCAATATAGATTCTATACCAATTAAAGCTATCCATCAGAAATGAAGAAGAGATAAAGACTTTCTTTTTTTTTTAAATGTATTTATTTTTTTTAGTAATCTCTATACCCAACATGGGGCTTGAACTCACCACCCTGAGATTAAGAGCTGCACACTCCTCTAACTGAGCCAGCCAGGTGCCCTGAAGTAAAGACTTTCTTGAACAAAAAAAGCTGAGGAAGTTTGTATCACTAGACCTGCCTTATAAGAAAATGGAACTTCTTTGAGTGGAAGTAAAAGTATGCTAAGGCACGTTACCAGAACTTAAGAAAGTAATGCAAAACTTATGGTAATGGTAAATATATAGTCAAAATTAATTCTGTAATATAGTAATCACTTAAAACTCTACTTTAAAATTGAAGGAAAAATGCAGTAAAAATAACCATAGCTACAATAATCTATTGTTACACAATATAAAAAATATGCAAACTATAACATCAACAACCTAAAATGCAAACTGGCGGAGAAGTAAGTATAAAGTTTAGGAATTGTATTGAAATTCTTAACAGTTAAAGAGGGTGTTACAATTTTAAGCAATTTCATATAATCCTCGCAGAAACCACAAAGAATAAACCTGTGGTAACTACCCAAAAGAACATGATAAAGAAGATAAAGCATACCACAGCAAAAACACCAAATCTAAAAGAGACAGCAGGACCAAAAGAATAACGATGGATATACAAAACAACCAGAAAACAGTTAACAAAATGGCAATAGCAAGTCCATATATATCAATAACTACTTTATACTTAAATAGATTTAATTTTCTAGTCAAAAGATACAGAATGGCAGAACGGATTACAAATAAGATCCAACTACATGCTGCCTACAACAGACTCGCTTTGGCGTTAAAGACCGAGAGCAAAGGGATAGCAAAAGATATTTCCTTGGAAAATTCAAGAAGATTGAAATCTAAAAAAATGAAACTGGATCTGTATCTTACACCACTCAAAAAATTAACTTTAAATGGATTAAAGACTTAAAGGTAAGACCTGAAGCCATAAAATTCCTAGAAGAAATGAAACTCCTTGGTGTGGGTCTTGGAAATAATTTTTTGGATATGACACCCGAAGCACAAGCAACAGAATCAGAAATAAATGAGTGAGACCATATCAAACTAAAACACTTCCACACAGCAGAAAAATCAATAAAGTGAAAGCATAGCCTATGGAGTAGGAAAAAATATTTGTAAATCATATATCTGAAAAGTGGTTAACATCAAAAACATATAAAAAAACATATAAATCAATAGTAAATAAATAATCCAATTAAAAATGGGCGTAGGACCTGAATAAACATTTCTTCAAAGAAGATATACAAAAGGCCAACAGGGTCATATGTTGTCGTTAGGGAAAAGCAAATTAAAACCACAATGATGGGGCGCCTGGGTGGCACAGCGGTTAAGCGTCTGCCTTCGGCTCAGGGCGTGATCCCGGTGTTATGGGATCAAGCCCCATCAGGCTCCTCCGCTATGAGCCTGCTTCTTCCTCTCCCACTCCCCCTGCTTGTGTTCCCTCTCTCACTGGCTGTCTCTATCTCTGTCAAATAAATAAAATCTTTAAAAAAAAAAAAAAACCACAATGCGATATTACCTTATGCCTGTCAGAATGAACATGATCAAAAAGACAAGAGATAACAAATGCTGACATGGTTGTGGAAAAAAAGAACACTTGGGCTCTGTTAGCAGAAATGTATATTGGTATAGCCACCACAATGCGATATTACCTTATGCCTGTCAGAATGAACATGATCAAAAAGACAAGAGATAACAAATGCTGACATGGTTGTGGAAAAAAAGAACACTTGGGCTCTGTTAGCAGAAATGTATATTGGTATAGCCACTATGAAAAGCAATATGGAGGATCCTCAAAAAATTAAAAATAAAACAACCATATGATCCAAGCAATTCCACTTCTGGGAATATAAGCAAAGGTAACAAAACACTAACTCAAAAAGATATCTTCACTTCGGTGTTCATAGAAGCATTATTTACGATAGCCCAAACAAGGAAACAACCTAAACTTCCTTCAATGAATGAGTGGATAATACACACACACACACACACACACACACACACACACTGGACTATTATTCAACCATAAAAATGAAAAATTCCTACCATTTGCAACCAGACAGAAGGACCCTGAGGGCACTGTGCTTAGTGAAATAAGTTCGACAGAGAAAGACAAATACTGTATGATCTCATTCATATGTGGAATCTAAAAACAAACCAAAACCAAAACCAAAAAGTATCCCACCCCAAACTCATAGGAAAAAAGATTAGACTTGTGGTTGCCAGAGGAAGGGGGGGGAGGGGGAATTGGAGGGAAGTTCTCAAAAGTACAAACTTCCAGTTATATGATAAATAAGTATTTGTGATGCTATGTACATGATGACTATAGCTAACATTGCTGTATGATATATAGGAAAGTTGGTAAGAGACTAAATCTGAGTTCTCATTACAAGGGGAAGAAATTTTCCTTTGTTCTTCCTTTTCTTTTCATTTTATCTATATAAAAATGGATGTTAGCTGAACTTATTGTGGTTATCATTCACAATATATGTAAAGCAAATCATTATGCTGTATGCCTTAAATTTATTCAGTGATGTCTGTCAAAAATTTCTCAGTAAAACTAGAAAAAAAGATTGAAATCATACCTAATCTCTCTGACCACAATGGCATGAAACTAGAAATTAATAATGGGAGGAAAACTGGAAAATTCATGAATACTTGTAAATTAAATAACACTTTCATGAATAACCAATGGAGAAAAAATGAAAAGGGAAATAAAAAAATATCTTGAGACAAATGAAAATAAAAACACAATATCCAAAACTATGGAATGCAGTAAAAGCAGTTCTAAGAAGCAAGTTGATAGCAATAAATACCTACTTAAGAAATAAGAAAGATCTCATGTAAATAACCTAACTCAATGCATAAGAAACTAGAAAAAAAAAAAACCCACAAAGTTAGCAGAAAGAAAAAAAATAGTAAAGATTAGAGCAGAAATAATGGAAATAGAGAACAGGAAAAAAATAGAAAACATAAAAATACAATGTGATATTTTTGAAAAGATAAAAAAAAATTGACAGTCCAGAAAGGGCTCAATTTAAAAAATTATAAATAAGAAAGGCAACATTATGGGGTGCCTGGGTGATGCAGTCAGTTAAGTGTCTTGACTCTTGGTTTGGGCTCAAATCATGATCTCAGGGGTGTGAGATCAAGCCCCACCATCAGTCTCCACATGGAGTCTGTTTCAGACTCTCTCTTGCTCTCCCTCTTTTCCTCCCCACTGTACTTTCTTTCTCTACAAAATAAATAAATAAATATATATTTTTTGAAAAGAGACATTACAACCGATATCAAAGAAATACAAAGCATCACAAGAGTTTACTATGAAAAACCATACAGCAATGAATTGAACAACTTAGAATAAATGGAAAAATTCTTAGAAAAGGATAACTTACCAAGACTGAATAAAGAAGGAACAGAAAATCTGAATATACCAATTATTAGTAAGAAGATTGAACCAGTAATAAAAAATCTCCCAATGAAGAAAAGCTCAGGACCAGATGGTTTCACTGGTGAATTTTATAAAACACTTAAAGAATTAACATCAACCCTTCTCAAAAAAATTTTTTAATTTAATTTAAATTTGCTAAAAGAGTAGAAAGAACCTACCTACACACACACACACACACACTAGATAGGAGGAATCCTTTCACAATGTATACATATATCAAATCATCATGATGTACATGATAAATTACAATTTTATTTAATTATGCCTCAATAAAACTGAAAAAAGTTAATCTTTAGTACATTGTGTGGAGAACTACTAAGAAATGTAATAGCTAAATTGTCATATAGAACATTAAGGATATATTCTTTCATATTCTTTTGGTAATTTTTTTCTCTAGAAAATATTCCTTTTCATTAAATTATGTAATACTCTCTCATTAAATTCTATGACTCTCTGGTTTCTAGGAAATAGGGTACTGTCTTTTGTATATCATCCTTTGAAATCATGAAAGCATTTGGAAAACTAGAGAATACAGGTAGATATGATGCATTTCAGATTTAATTTTAAAATACTTTTAACATCATATAAAATACTAGTTATTCAGAAGGAATTCAGGTGAATTTTACCCTGGTAACAATATAAAGTAACATATTTTAAAGCTTCCCATTGTCAAAATAATCATTTGAAGGTTAAAAATATTACATTTGAGAATTATCATTGTCATATTCTTGTTTTATTTTTGCACACAATTTCTTAGCCCTTTAGAGTCTACAGTAAAATTAGGAATTGGAATTTTTAAAATTATATCTCTGAAAGAAAATTTTTATAAAAAAATAATGTGAATCAGTGTGGTACTGTATTTTAATTTCAAAATCTATGCCACATTTAACATGGTTTCATTATTTTATTTTATTTAGACTTATTTATTTATTTGAGAGATAGAGAGCTAGCATGCAGAGGGGGAGGGGCAGAGGGAGAGGGAGAGAGAGTCTTAAGCAGACTCTGTGCTGGGTTTAGAGCCCCACCCGGGGCTTGATTCCACGACCCTGAGATCACTACCTGAGCCAAAACCAGGAGTCAGCACTCAACCAACTGTGCCACCCAGGTGCCCCTAATAATGTTATTTTAAGGTATATAATTAGTACTATGAAATTTATTGAAATAATTAGGATCAAAGTTTTTTAATAATTTTGATTTTCTTCAAAATAACTTATTTTTAAAAATTTTGCAATTGAAAACCATCACCATTAGATTCATATTCTATTTTTTCTTCTGTAATGAACATCTAGAATTTTAGCATTTAATATATGTGATGCTGAAGCAAACACTAGAATTTTAGCATTTCGAAATCATTAATTATCCATAATAATGAATAACTAATAAGGAGAAAATTGCTATTTTTAATTTAAATAATCAGTGACATGGGTGTGTGAAACTTTGGAAAATGAACTTTGGCATTTTTTGAAAGAGACATTTTGTCACTATACCTTAATGGTTTTATCCAGATCTTATTGAAATATCACTGAAACATTTCTGGTCTGTTGTTGACATTTTCAAATGAAAGCAACTACTTAAAATATTGCTACCTTACTCCTTTGTACTGTAATAATAATATACCAGCATATTACTACTAAATTACAGTTGCATCTGAAGCACAATTTGATCTTTAGTGTTATATCTTCTAGTCCTTTCTCTTAGGATTTCAAATATTTGAACAAGTATACATCTGACAAATGTGTTTCAGTATGGAACAGATGGCCACAAAATAGAACAATTTATTCACAAGCTGAAATTCAACTTTAAACACTAGAGCCTCTCCAGTGGATTTTACCTTCTATGATATGCCAAATTGTCATATACAAATCAATGTTTCCTATTCAAACTTGAAAAATGCTCTCTCTGCCCCAAAGAGATCATTCACTCATCCAAACATAATGACATTTTAACTTAAAGAAAATTGGTCATACTTTTCAAAGAACATATTAAAAGTAGAACTTGTTTCACAGTAGACACCACTTAGAAAACAGTTCCATCAGTTTTTAATCTTCTAATTGCTTTTGGAAATGTTCCTGCAAATGTGTACCTCTGAATATTTCATTATAATGGCTTCTTTGAATAAAATATTTATTACCATATGTACAAGAAACACATTATATATTTAGTAATTAATCATGAAAATACTCATGAAGGTATTTCCTCAGTACAATACGAATTCTATAACTATACTTCATGGTTAAGAACAACATTCTGCCTTTACAAGCTCCAGAAAACATTCTCTATCCAGAATCAGAAAAAGATTTGTTTAAAATGGGATAATATAATATTTCCTCAATTAAAAGCTGCGAGAGGCTCAGAGAAATCTGAGAACACCACTGTGTTCTCGTGTCTGACTAGGAGCAAGAAAATGTGAATTTTTGTTTTTGCTTTGGCTTCTCAACTTGGGTGAGACATTAAAACTCTTTAAACTTTATTTTCCTCATTAAAAAACCCCCAGGATCTCTAAAAATTCATTCAGCTCTTCCACTCTGTGACTGTACTGAAGGGTTAGGGGAGATTAAGAGACACAGCAAAGGTTTTGAGCCAACTGCCAGCCTCCTTTCACTCAAGTTTCCCACCATGTTCCCCCACCCCCACCTGGGCCTGGGTTCTGGGTTTCTTTTACCACCAGTGCACAGCCCCACTGCCCAACAGCCTTCTGTTGATTTAGACTCCTGCTGCCTCACTACATGCCTTTGTTGCCACGACACCTGGCAACAAGATTGGGCCTCATACATTTGCTACTGAGAAATTGTTAGGAGCATCCTGTGCTGAAGGTCACATCCACCTGTGAGCCTCTGACTTGGGCCACAACCAAGCAGCAACTAAAACTCAGTCTTTGAAATGATCTGTCCACTCTGCCTCAAATTTCCTCTTGTTGGTCACTTCTCAAGTGAAGTCCCATCTTCTTTATTCTCAACTTTATCGCTATAATACTGTGTTTCCTTTCTTCCCTAACAACTCACTCCCCTTCCCAACCCAAACCCCTGCATTTTTTCTCTGGACTTCTGATTCCACTACCATGAGCTCCCTACACCTGTGATCTTTTCATAAAATGTTTCAGTCCCGCACATCCTTCTTCCCCTCTTGCCTTAACCTGTATTCCTTCTAAAGACTTCACTTCCCTGCAGCCCTGTCAGAAAAGCATATTTTTTTCATACTATCCTTGCATCAGGATCAGGGGATGGGGTCAATTTCTCTGTACTGCTTGACGTTTTCAGATCATAGCTCCAGACTGTCTTATAAAAAATGTCGGTTCCCTTCAGGATTTACCATCTCTTGATTCCTCTCCTTTTCGACCCCCTCCTCTGTAGACCTTCTAGACACCTCAAACTGAGGATTTTTGGCAATAGATTTACAAACTTTCTTCCCTCCCTAACTACTTTTATGAAGAAGGGTATTAATGTCTATGAGGCTGACCTGGTTATTGCCATTGTTTCTCATTTTCCTTCATATTTTCATTCTTGCAGGCTTCGCTCTGCCACATCCACCAACCTGTGGCCATACCTGGAACCTCACTGAAACCTGCCCCCTTCTGAAATCTCTTCTTCAGGAGTTACTTTCTCTGATTTAAACCTATTTTTTGCAGCATGCCTGCCTAGTATTCCTGTTTGACCAATCTTCATCTTCTAATTCATTTACTCATTTATCTTGCCTTAGAGTAAGTCTTTTCCTATAATCACTTCTAATTTGTTCAGATTTTGAATTTACCTCTTTGATCTCTCCCTTGTTGAGGCCCCAAACTTGCTTGCTCATTTTCCTTTCATTGTAACTACCTACCAAAGCTGTAACCATGATGAATTCAATGCTCCATCTTCTCTACGGTGGCACATAGATTGTGTTGTCCAGCTAAACATCATCCAACTGAGTCAGATTGGTAAATTATATAAATTCATAGCTAGTAAACTTAAAAGGACCTTAAAATTGCCTGAAATGCTATTATTCTTCACCAGTCAGTTCACTTTCCATTTCTCTCAAGAAAATAGGTTTTTTTTATCCTTTTCCAATGACCTCAAACATCTTCTTTACTCACTCTCTGCTGATATAGACTGCAATTTCACCACCTATTGCACCTAAATCTATAATACACACCTCCCTTCTGTTATAGTGGATAAGTCCCTGCATCCTACTATAGGCTATTCTGACACCTATGCTCTAGATCCTTCCGTTATTAACAATTATCACACATACCAGCTGTATCTGTCTGGTATCAATTATCACACACACCAGCTATATTTTTAATGACATTTACATAGGTTCAAGTCTCAGCTTAAAACAAAACCAAACCAAACCAAACCCTGAACAAACATCTTCCAGTTACTTTTGTCTCTTCTCTCCTTCATAATCTCTTGTCCTGAGTTGTATATATTCCGTGTTTCCATGTCCTCATCTGCCATTTTCTCTTCAACCCAATCCAACCTAGACTTGGCTCCCACCGCTCCACTAAACTTTCCTAGCTATGGTCACTAATATTTTCCTTATTGCTAAAGCAAAATTGCATTCTTCAGTCTTGATCTTACCTGACCAATTGCTACTAATGGACTATATTTTCTTTCTTTGTTTTTCTAACATCACATTTTTTTTTGTTTGGCCTCCTTCTTATGTGGCCACTTGTCTTCATAATTCAGTGGTTCAACAAATATTACAGAACACCCATGTTTGTCAAGCACTGCATGTTAAGTGCACAGCAGTGAATAAGACAACAAGGTCCTTGCCCCCAAATATCTTATAATTTAATGGGGGGATTAAGTAATTTATACAGTCTTCAAAAACAGTAGGAATAGTAGAAATTTGGTAGTACTTGTAAGTTTCTTGAAATCAGCAAAATCATTAAAAATGTTGCATGACTTATAGGATAATAAGTATTTTTAATTTTCATTTCATGTATAAGAAATACCTTAAAAAAATAAAGTGAAAAAGACAGCTACCATTAGGATTTTTCTATAGGTTTGTGGTGAATATTAATGCAAGAAAATGCAAAAAATATGCAAGGTCCTGGAAAGAATCCTTCCATGTTACATGTCATAAAGTGGAATGTTTAAAAAAAGTGGCTCAAGGCAAGAAAAATCTATTTCCTTAATTTAAGTAAAAATACTTATTTTAATCACTACGAACTAGAATTTCTAAAAATTATTCATAATTAACAACATCCTGAACATACTCATCAAGACACCTAATGCTTTAAGTCTTACAAAGAATGGGGTGATTTCTTTTAAGAGTAGTTAGTCATAGACAAGTAGGCAAAATGACGACAAAGAATTCTATATACATTTATCAAGAGTGTACAATGTTTATGTTCTACAAATAAAACATTTTTATGTTCAATATTCAAATATTTTCTGATGTTAATAAAAAATATATCTTCATAACTGAACTCCTTCCAATACTAAAGATAGCTCAGGACTTTTTGTATTTAAAGGATGAGATTCAGGCCTTCTTGACAGATTACTATATTTTTGTCTAATTTTCCCCACACAATTATTATATCTTTTAGACAAGCTAATTTTACTTGTATCCCAATTGACAATAAGATTTAAATCTTCTGGAAGTAAAGTATTTGATCTCTTCTTGTCTTCTCTTATTCTAGTACCAAAAGTCTTCTTTGGATTGTGGTTAATATGTTTCTGGTCTTTGGCCATCTTCTGGCTTTCACCAGTGTGGTACTTTTCATTGATATGTGGGCTTTCCATTCCAGTGGTACATATAATATTCTTGTGAGCAATAGAAGGAAGAAATGTTTGAGATGACATTTTCTCAAAGGGTCCAATTGGTAAATCTTGAAGATACCTGGGGAAATGTTGGCTAATTTTATATTCATAGATTAATTTTCTTGAGTTTGAATCATCTAACTTGATTGAGAGTAGATCATCTATTGTTATATTCTGATAGGTATCTGTTAGACTTTCAGGTGTATTCAACTTTTCAGAATTATGTTGAGGTATGCTAGGTAAAATTCCAAGTCTGTTTTGTTTTAAGACTAATCCAGTACCAGGAATAAAAAGTTCTGGTTCTTCCTGTTTTGACAGATGAGTGATGTTTGTGTTTGAAATAGACTGATGTGTGTGTCCATTTACTGCTGTATCTTTCCAGATTAAAGGGTTATATATAACTTGTCCATCAATAGGGCATGAATTGCACGTGTGGAATAACCAACTGTCAATACATTTCCTATGAAACTTAAAAAAAAAGGTTATAAATTAATCAGAGATATAATTATCTTGTTTATAATGTTTGCTATCTATGTAAGTTTCCCCCAGTTTCATTATTGTGTTACTATTAAAACTATTTAGCAAGAATGGAAAATAATTATAATTTATCAAGTTTTATGGAAATATTTCTAAGAGGAAAATGGAATGGTTTATGGATTGATCTCCATTTTCAACACTAAAATGGAAAGGCTTCTATGGATGTCATTTTTGTAATTTCATTAAATCCCACTACTTATTCAAGTCATTAATTTCACTGTTGCTATCTAATGAATGAAATTTATTAAATAATAAAAACAGTCATAACCATCTAGAGTTGGAAATGGATCTGATGATGGTAAGGTATAAAATAAAAAATCACATTCTTGGGAAGAAAACAAACTATCAGACATTTTAAGTAAAGGTGACTCTAAAACTATAAATATTTATTTAAAGTAACTTTATTTCAGAAAAATCCTGGTTACCAACTATATCGTGATCGAAAAACATTAGACTTTAATTCCAGTGAATTCATTTGAAATAATAAACTATGTCAAATTAAACATTTCTGTTTCCTCCAAAGAATCACAAAAACACATTATTCTATAAGCTTTTTCTTTATATGGGTAACAAAAGTAGATAAGGTAGATAAAATAATCTAATTTGGAAGGCCATTTTATCTTTCCTGAATAGCATATACAGTAGTGAGTCCTAATCAATAGAAATCCATCCATAGGGGATAGACCTGCCTTCTCAATAGTCTCTGCTGCAGGTCTTCTACACATACTGCTCAATATGAACATCTCTGCACATAATACAACTAAAAAGCAAAAAGAGAGACTTAAATTGTCAATTCATTTGTAAAAACTAGCCCTATAAGGAAAGTCAAAATAAAATGATGTGACTTCTACCTTGTGAGTACATGGTAGCAATCTTGTATGTTGACCCAGATAAAATGCCTTCAAACAAAGTCGACACTGATAGCCTGGAGCAAGCAGCTTACTATTCTTTGTAATCAGTAAGAGAGGCAGTGACTTCACCACTTGTTTTGGTGTGTAAACTTGGCTGAATGAGAATGAGCAGAAAGACATGAATATTTATATGTGATTATAGATCAGGAAGTCATCAATAGCACGGGTAAATAACCTCCATATGAATAATGTAAATGAATCCAATATTTTCTTGAACTGAAGGTAAGAAATCTCATACATTATAAAGCTGAATAAATCTATTATACTGGTGCTGAACAAGATGGACTCAATTTCAACATCAACATCATAAATAACAAAATTTAATCAGTCATTTCAAATAAAAACACTAACCTAAAATTTTTTGATTTGCACTTTTTATTTTATTTTGTTTTAAAGATTTTATTTATTTATTTGACAGAGTTAGAGACAGCCAGCGAGAGAGGGAACACAAGCAGGGGGAGTGGGAGAGGAAGAAGCAGGCTCGTAGCAGAGGAGCCTGATGTGGGGCTCGATCCCATAACGCTGGGATCACGCCCTGAGCCGAAGGCAGACGCTTAACCGCTGTGCCGCCCAGGCGGCCCTAATTTGCAATTTTTAATGTCATTTCATAAGAACAAAATTTTAATGAGACCACATACTCAAATTATTTCAGTCTAAGCCAACACTTACTCCTTGTGTTTAGAAAAATACAACCCAATTCATGATGTCATCTGGTAGGGAGGAAGGTGCACGGTAAGCCACATTAAATATTCCAGACTACTGTGATAAATTGGTAGATGAGAATCTAAGAGGAAACTCATTTTCCCTTGGGCTATATGCTTACTACTTTAGTATCGTTAGTCTATGTTAATGTGATTCTAAAAGTACCAACCCCATTTTTGTACAGAAGTACAAAGACATAGGGAGAGAGAGAGAATCTCAAGCAGACTCCTTACTGAGCATGGAGCCCAACACAGGGCTTGCTCTCAGGATCCTGAGATCATGACCTGAGCAAAATCAAGAATTGAATGCTCCAGCAATGGAACCACCCATGCACCCCAAAATTTGTCAATACTCTTAAACCCTACAGCTACTTTATCAGCTAAGTTTATGTAATAGTCTAAATCCTTTGTTGTCATTCCAACAATCTTCACAGCATCTTCACCAGGAGTAGATTCTATCTCAAGAAACCACTTTCTTTGCCCATTCATAAAAAGCAACTCCTCATCCATTAATGTTTTATCATGAAATTGCTGCAATTCAGTCACATCTTCAGGCTCTACTTCTAATTCTATTTCTCTTGTTATTTCCACCACACCTGCAGTTATTTCCTTCACTGAAATCTTGAATCCCTTGAAGTCATCTGTGAGGATTGGAATCAACTTCTTCACAACTCTTGCTAATGTTAATATTATGACCTCTTTCCATGAATAATGTTCTTAATAACATCTAGATTGGTGATTTTTTTCCAGAAGGTTTCCAATTTACTTTGCCCAGATCCATCAGAGGAATCACTGTAACAGCTATAGCCTTACAAAATGTATTTCTTCACTTCTGGGGAAGATGGCAGAGTAGGAGTATCCTAGGCATTTAGATAACATTTAGATACATTTAGATAGCACTCACATCAGGTTAAATAACCAAGAAAATGACCTTAAGCCTATCAAAACAGACTTTCAACAGCTAAATTAGAGAACAGTCTACGCCAAAGAGGGTATGGGGGGGGCAGAGACGCAAGTTGGGAGCCAAACTGACCTGTGAACCTCTCTGCAGGAGGGATGCCAACAGTGTGGAGATGGGCAAAGACCAGACCCCAAACCAGGCACTGCAGGCATAGGGGATCTGCACTAGAAAGACAAATCCCCATAACATTTGGCTTTGAAAAGCAGAGGGGCCTAACTACATGAGTCCTTACAATCAGTAAGGCTTAACAACTGGAACTTGAAAAATCAGCAGGCTCAGTTCTGGGAGAGGCAGAGAGGTTAAGAAACTGAGTCCTCACCCTAAAATGGAGAGCGAAACAACAGTCCCACTGAGATCAGCATAGAAACAGCAGTTTGAAAAACTGGGATATATAGGAAGAAGATGTATTTACTAATCTCAGAGCATGTGCTGGAGAGGCAGGGATCTTTGGGAGACTATTCCAAGAACCAAATAGCTGGTAGGCATCATTTCCCTCCCCTGCCTCCCAGCTAAATACATAGACATGTGTTGGAACTGGTACAGCACCAACACTCTTCACCTACTTTGCTAACAGCAGCACCTTGCCCCTGTGTTCTCTGGGGTTACAGAGAACAACAAGCCCTTGGCAAGAGTTCATCCAAAGAGGGGCCACAAGCCTGGCAGGGTACAAGCAGTCTTGATAGGGGATGGCACCACTCCAAAGTTACTCCTGCTCCAGGGAGAGGGGAAAATAACCATACACACCAGTTTTACTGGGCCCCAGCAGTGGGCTGCAGGCCATGCCCAGCAACAAAAGCCTCCCAGGAGATAACACAGGGAAAATGCCTTGCAGTTCAGTGCTATGCAATTCTGGCAAAAGTCTGGTCTCACTCAACTCAAGCCCAAGGCAGCCCCAGACTAGCCCCCTAATAAAACAGGGACAAACCCTGCCCACAACAGACAAACCACTGCAGATGACTGGACTGAAAACAAATGCAACTCAGCCACAGCATAGAGCACACACAATCACATGGGAGATACCCCTGAAGTGCCAGGTTGTGGTGAACAGGGGACAATGCACTACTGGGAACCACAGGACTTCTTTTTCATAAGGCCACTACTTTCAAGATAGGAGATGTAGCTGACTTTCCTAACACTTAGAAACAGACACATAGAGTTAGACAAAATGAGGAGATAAAGGAATATGCCCCAAATGAAAACACAGAAAATCATAACAAGAGAGCTCGAGGAAATGGAGATAAACAATATGCCTGATAGACAATTTAAAATAATGGTCATAAAGATACCACTGGACTTGAGAAAAGAGTGAAGGAATTCAGTGAGAACTGTCAACAAAGAGATAGAAAGCATAAAAAAGAACCAATAGAGATGAAGAATTCAATAACTGAAATTAAAAATACACTTGAGAGAACAGACTAGAGGAAGCAGAAGAATAGGTCAGTGACCCAGAGGACAGAGTAATAGAAAGCAATCAAGCTGAACAGGAGAAAGAAAAATAATAATAAAAAATGAAAATAGACAAAGAGAACTCAATGACACCATCAATTGTAATAACATTCACATTGTAGGGATCCCAAAAGGAGAAGAGAGAGAAAAGAGGGCAGAAAATTTATTTGAAGAAATAATAGCTGAAGACTTCCTGAATCTGGGGAATAAAACAGAAAACCAGATCCAGGAGGCACAGAGAATCCCCAACAAAATCAAATGAAGGAGGTCCACATCAAGACACGTAGTAATTAAAATAGCAAAAAGTAGTGATAAAGAGATGATTTTAAAAGTAGCAAGAGAAAAGGAAGAAGTTAATATAAGGTGAGGCCCATAAGGCTATGAGCTCATTTTTTAGCAGAAACTTTGCAGGCCAGAAGCAAGTGGCATAATATATTCAAAGTGGTGAAAGAAAAAATCCTTCAGCCAAGAATACTAGATCCAGCAAGGTATCATTCAGAATAGAAGGAGAGATAAAGAGTTTCCCAGATAAACAAAAGTTAAAAGAATTCATTAACACTAAACTAGACCTATATGAAATGTTAAAAGGGACTCCTTGAGTAGAAAGGAAAGGCCATAGCAGGATTAAGAAAATTAGGAAGCACGAAAGCAGTAATATTAAGTATATCTATAAATATCAGTCAAGAAATTCACAAAATAAAAGGATGCAAATTATGACAGCAGATCCTAAAATGTGGAAGGGAGAGGAATAAAAATTTAGTGCATTGAGAATGGGTTGAAACTTAAGTGACCATCAACTTAATATAGACTGCTATATGCATAAGATGTTTTATATAAACCTAATGGTAACCACAAATCAAAAATTAGTAATGGATACGCAAACAATAAAGAAAATTGAATCCAAGTATATCACTAATGAAAGCCAGCACCATGAGAGAAGAGAGAACGATTACAAAGGAACAGAGAAGAACTACAAAACAAACATAAAACAAGTTAAAAAATGGCAATACATACCTTCAATAATTACTTTGGACACAATGCTCCAATCAAAAGACATAGGGTGATGGAATGGATAATAAAGCAAGAACTATACGCTGCCTACAAGAGATTCATTTCGGACCTGAAGACTCATGCAGATTAAAGTGAAGGGATAGAAAAGCATTTACCATGCAAATGTAAGTGAAAATAAAGCCAGAGTAGCAATTATATCAGACAAAATAGACTTTAAAACAAAGACTGTGATAAGAGACAAAGGATACTATATAATCACAAAGAGAACAATCCAACAAGAAAATATAACAATTGTAAGTATTTATGCACCCAACATGGGAGCAACCAAATACATAGAGCAGCTAATAACAAACATAAAGGAAATAATTGGTAGTAATACAATAATATTAGGGGACTTTAACACCTCACTTACATCAATGGATAGATCATCCAAACAGAAAAGCAACAAGGAAACAGTAGCTTTGAATAACACATTGGGCCAGATGGATCTAACAGATATATTCAGAACATTTCATCTAAACAGCAGAATGCACATGTTTTCCAAGTGCATATGGAATTCTTCAGAACAGATCACATATTAGGCCACAAAACAGGTCTCAACAAATTAAAAAAGATTGAAGTCTACCATGCATCTTTTCTGACCACAAAACTATGAAACTAAAAATCAACCACAGAAAAAAATCTGGAAAGAACACAAATACAAGGAGGTTACATAATATGCTATTAAACAAGGAATGGGTTACCCAAGAAATCTAAGAGGAAATAAAAAAAAAATACATGGAGAAAAATGAAAACACAATGGTCCAAAATCTTTGGGACGCAGCAAAAGCTGCTCGAAGAGGGAAAGTTATAGCAATACAGTCCTACCTCAAGAAACAAGAAACATCTCAAATAAACAACCTAACATTATATCTAAAGAAGCTAGAAAAAGAAGAACAGACAAAATCCCAAACTTGTAGACAGAAGTAATAATAACGATCAGAACAGACATAAGCAAAATAGAAGCTAAAGAAACAACAGATCAATGAACCAGTATGATTCTGGCAGAAAAATAGACAATGGAAAGGAACAGAAAATCTGGAAATAAACCCACAGTTATATGGCCAATTAATCTTCAACAAAGAAGGCAAGAATATGCACTGGAAAAAAGTCTCTTTGATAAATGGTGTCTGGATAACTGGACAGCTACATGCAGAAGAATGAAACTGGACCAAACTCTTACACCATACACAAAAGTGAACTCAAAGTGGATTTAAGGCCTAAATGTAAGACCTGAAACCATAAAAATCCTAGAAGGAAGCACAGGCAGTAATTTCTCAGACATTGGCTGTAACAACATCTTTCTAGATACGTCTCTTCTCTTTTTAAAAAAATATTTATTTATTTTAAAGAGAGAGAGCACACACAAGTAGGGGGAAGGAGCAGAGGGAGAGAGAGAATCTGCAGTGGACTCTGTGTTGAGCATGGAGCCCGATGTGTGGCTCCATTTCATGACCCTGAGAGCATGAACAGAGCTGAAATCAAGAATCTGATGCTTAACTGACTGAGCCACCCAGGTGCCCCTCTAGATATGTCTCCTTGAGGCAAGAGAAACAAAAGCAAAAATAAACTACTAGGATTGCATCAATATAAAAAGCTTCTGCACAGCAAAGTAAACAACTAACAAAACTAAAGACAACCTACTGAATGGAAGAAGAAATTTGCAGATAACATATCTGATAAATGGTTAGTATCCAAAATATGTAAAGAACGTATACAACATAACACGAATCGAATAATCTAACTAAAAAATGGGAAGGGGGCACCTGGGTGGCTCAGTTGGTTAAGCCTCCAGCTCTTGGTTTTCCACTCAGGTCATGATCTCAGGGTCTTGAGATCCAGGCCTGCATCAGGCTCCATGCTCAGTGTGGAGTTTGCTTGGGAGTCTCTCCATCTCCTTCTGCCCCTCCCCCCACTCCCTAAATAAATAAATAAAATCTTTTAAAAAACAAAATAAAATAGATTAACAATGTGCAGAAGAAGACATGAGCAGACATTTCTCCAAAGAAGATTTACAGATGGTCAACAGGCACATGAAAAGTTGCTCAACATCACTTGGCATCAGGGAAATGCAAATCAAAATCACAATGGGATATAACCTCACACCTGTCAGAATGGCCAAATGAAAAACACAAGAAACAACAACTGTTGGAAAGATGTGGAGAAAAAGGAGCCATCTTGTATTTTTGTGGGAATGCAAACTGGTACAGCCTCAACTATGGAAGACAGTATGGATGTTCCTCAAAAAATTAAAAATAGAAATACCCTATGATCCAATAATCACACTACTGGGTATAGACCCAAAAAATATGAGAACACTAATTTGAGAGCATATATGCATCCCCATGTTTACTGCAGCATTATTTACAATAGCCAAATTATGGAAACAACTCAAACGTCCATTGATAGATGAGTGGACAAAGAAAAAGTACACATACACACACACGCACACACACACACACACACACACTGGAATATTACTCAGCCATAAGAAAGAATGAAATCTTTGTTATTTGCAACAACATGGGATGTAGAGGTTGTAATGTTAATGAAATAAGTCGGAGAAAAACAAATACCACATGATTTCACTCGTTTGTGGAATTTAAGAAACAAAACAAAGAAAAGCAAAGAACAAAAAGAAAAAGAGACAAACCAAAAAACTCTTAACTCTAGAGAACAAAATGGTGGTTATCAGAGCGGAGGTAGGTGGTGGGATGGGTGAAGTAGGTGAAGGGGATTAAGAGGGCACTTATCATGATGAGCACTGAGTAATGTATAGAATTGTTGACTCACTATTTGTATATCTGACACTAACACCACACTGTATTAACAGTTAAACTGTGTTTAACTCCTGGAATTAAAATTTAAAAAATTATTTCTTAATAAGACTTGAAAGTCAAAATTAGTCATTAATCCATGGGTTGCAGAATGGATATTGTGTTAGCAGGCATGAAAACAATATTAAATAGTAATGTCAAAGATCACAGATCACTGTAACAAATATAATAACAATCTGAAAAAGTTTGAAATATTGCAAGAATTACCAAAATATGATACGAGACATGAAGTGAGCAAATGCTGTTGGAAGTAGCACTGGTATACTTGCTTGATATGGGTTATCACAAACCTCCAGTTGTAAAAAATTCAGTATCTGCTAAGTATAATAAAGTCAAGTGCAATAAAACAAGGCATGCCTATATTTTTCATAAAAGTTTATATTTCATATCGCTTTACAGATATACTTCCATCATACTACAACAATTGCTTTTACCAAGGTCATCTAATTGTCAATTAAAAAAAACAACTGTGTATTTTTATTATTTAAGGAGGTAACCATATTTTATCTTGAAATTATCTCCTTTTATTTATTCCACTTTCTCTACCTAGAATGCTTTTCTACCTAATGCTATTTTGCTTCTACCTGCAATATCTTCAAAACCTTTAGTTACACAATTTGTCACTCTAATGGGTTGGTGTGATACCTAGCCAGAGCCAGAGGAAATGGAGATGGAGATCCTTTGCATAGGCTTATTATACACCCACAAGGTATTTTATGCTCTGCAAGAGCTGTGGTCTACAAAGTGTGTGAAGTGCCCATAGGACATGGGTAAACATCCATTGGGCGGACAGAAATGTGTTTTTGTGTTACTGAGAACAAGTACAATTTTTATTTGGATAATTCACTGAAATTATTATTTTTTAAAAGATTTTATTTATTTATTTGACAGAGAGAGAGGCAGCGAGAGAAGGAACACCAGCAGGGGGAGTGGGAGAAGGAGAAGCAGGCTTCCCACTGAGCAGGGAGCCTGATGCAGGGCTCAATCCCACAACGCTGGGATCATGACCTGAGCCAAAGGCAGATGTTTAACGACTGAGCCACCCAGGCTTCCCTGAAATTATTTTTTAAAAATTAATTTTATCTCATCCTTCCAAAATGACCTCTTTTGTATACCTTTTATAGTGCACCTCATATGTTAATAATACAGAGCATGTTTAATTTTCTTTAATGAAGAATATGACAAAAAATCTGGAAGCCTAGCCACTAATAAACAGCCCAATCAGTGTTATAAAATACAACCAATCCGCTCATCATTCTTCTTCCATGAGGGTGAAATAGTGGGGCAATGAAGAAGAAAAGATTTCCTTCCCCTAGAGGTCAATCACTTCAAAGCAAATATCAAATCCCCCTGCATTTTTTTATAACTTATATCAGTTTATATCATTTATTTACTGAGGGAACTACTATATCCCTAACAACAAGTAGAATCTCTGGTGGGATTAATAATAATAGGCAAAATTATTTGAATATTTGCTGTGTGTATTAACTCATTTTATATTCACAAAATTCCTAGGAGGTTGGTTTTATGATTATTCACATTTTAAAGATGAAAAAAATGTGGCAAAGGGAAGTGAAGTAAAAAGCCCAAAAGTCACATAGCCAACTTGTAGTTGTACAAGGATTGGATTCAGGCAGTCTGACTCTAGAGCCTTCCTCTTTACTTGCATAATAATGTTAACATATGATTCATATTTACTGAATAAAGGAATGAAGAAAACTTACTCGAACGGAAAAATTATTTAAACGTCCCAAGTTATAAAAGAAATGTAAGCGTCACTGAGAATCTCACCCTTGCTTTCCTTGAAAATGTGGCATTTTTTCTTTTATCTCATTTTTAATGTCTATGTACTTTACAATTTCATCTGATCCTTTTTCTAGTGATCTCCATCTTTGATTTCTCTTCTGTAATAGGTAAAAAAAGGTGTTACTTTGAAAATCACAGAAATTTTAATTTCGTGGATTAAAATTAGTTTTGTATCAACAACATAATGCGAATGACAAAGACTCATTTAAAATACACCTTTTTTAACATTAAAAATTTACAAATTATTAGTGAGTCTAACATACTATTGCACAGCTACTATAATAACATTACTTTTAAAGGTAAAAATATTAATTAATAATGGTAATTATGGATAATTTATCTTGTGTATTAAGTAGAAGGTAGCATTATTATTCAGCAACAGGAGACACTTCTAAGTGTACAGTTCAAATGATTGCAATAACATTTTATTATTGTTGATGTAAGAAATTTTAAAACCATAAGTGGTTGTCAATAAGTTATATCAATTTGAAACACTGAAATTTTTTAAAAAAATGAATATTCAAGTTTAGTGGCTGTAATTCCTATACTTAAGATTTATGCATAATATCATCAGATATTTGTTATTGTGTTAGTTTTATAAACTACCAATGTGATAACTGGTTGCCTTGTACATTCCTATGAAAATAAGTTCTCAAAAAATTTGGTCTTAGGTTTTTATTAAAAAACAATCAGCTCTATTACAAAGTGTTATCTATTCTTATTATTCTTAGATTTACTTTACTTAGATTTACAACAGGACAAATACAAACTCCATATAAAATTCAAGATGGATACGGTACCTCACGAAATATAAATGGGTGAGAATGATGGCAGCAGCTATCGAAACATTCTTGGCATAAATGATATTCTATACATTTGGTACACCTAAAAAAACAAAAGACCAAGACATACAAGAAAAAAATTCAATTATTTTGATGGTTTTGATGAATAATTCCTGTCAAAATTTCCTGGGAACTAGGCAAATAGGACAAAGGCCCATATTATCTCACCCATATTAACTTCCTACTGCTACTGTAACAAATTACAGCAAATTTAGCAGCTTAAAGAACACAACTTTATTATTTTATAGTTTTGTAGGATAGAAGTCTGACATAGGTCTCAACTAAAATCCAGGGGTTGGCAGGATTGCATTTGTTTCTGGAGGTCCTAGAGGGCATCTGTTTCCTTGCCTTTTCCATTTTCTAGAGGCTCTCTACCTTCCTTGGCTTAGCTTTTGGCCTTCTCTCCATCTTCAAAGCAGGCAGTGTGCTTTGTCTCTCTAGGCCTATCTTCCATAGTCACATTTCCCTCTGACTCTCTTTTTGCCTCCCTGTCCACTTTTAAGAACCTTCGTGATCACACTGGGTCCAGACAATGAAAAATAATCTCCTTATTTCAAGGTCAGGCATTTAGCAGTCTTAATTACATCTGCAACCTTCATTTCTCTATGACGTGTAACCTAATATATAGGTTCTGAGCAAAAGAATGCAGACATATCTGGGAGGGCATTATTTTGTCTACCATGTAACCCTTTCATGATTTGTTCCCACAGTACCTTAGCTTTCATTTATTTCTTTCTCTAAATTCCTAGAGGATTTATAGCCTATTAGATATTCTATCATTTGATTATCCAATGTTTTCCAATTATTTCATAAAGAATTGAACTTAGCAGAATACTTCTTGAAAATAGGAATTATATTCCCTCTTTCCTCACAACATAAATTATTCTCAAAGGAGAGTGTAGAGCAGTGGGCAGGGAGCAAAACAGTGGAGAATGCCTATATTTGGAAAAATTCTCCCCAGTGCCACTTTGGCATGCAGATTATTTTGAGCTGAAGTCAATCAAGCCCTAAAGGACTCAGGAAGAGCTTTTTATCTTCCCGTCAACTGCCTAAAAGGAATTTAGATAGAGGCCTGGTCCAGAAAGAGAGCTATCACCACAGACAACTACAAAGAATATGGGCTAGGTCTGCTAAACTGGAGGGAGCTCAGCAGGGCCTGTTTGTTCAAATTCCTCTTTGTGTTCCATTTTTTCTGCATGGCATGACAAATATTTGCTCTTCCCACCTTCTCATAGACTGTCTTCTTTTCCTTTGAAGCCCCAGACCCCTATCCCCTTCTTAGCTCAGGGTGGCTTATAAGCCTCAACTGTTTGTCTTTGAACCTCTCATGTCAATTTGAGGCTCCCACATGAAAAAAATTAAATTTTTTCTGCTATTAATCTGTCTTATGTCAGTTAAATTAATAGACCAACTAAAAGAAACTAAAAAGGTATAAAAATTTTTTTCCTCCTGTGCAGAAGATAGTAAGAAGAATCATCCACAAAGAGCGAGCAGTCAGAAAGCTCAGAATAATAGAGGCGTGCACTACCATTAAAAAAATACTTAAAAGAAAGATTTGAAGTAGTCTGCTAAAGCCACACACTAATCATTTGAGGAATAGGCAACAATGAGGACTGAGAATTTTACACCATGGCTGCTTCATGTCCTCATTCCCCACAGCTGTTCCTCCCAATCCTCTCTTTCCCACGTTATCCTAGCTCCTTAATGTTTGGATCCATACTTCTTGAAAACAATGGCTACTAAAACCAAAGATCAAGTCCTTCCTTTTTCTAATTCTATTTAACCAACATTCCTAACACTAGCTGAACACCTGCTAAAACTCTACAAAAATTCTCCCCTTCTTCCTCAATTTAAAATGCCCCTTTGGAGCCTTCTCAGGCCAATTATTTTCCAGTAAAGACTCTTATAGTGATCCAGTTGATTTTATTCTATGTGACACATAGAGAAAACAAAGAACTAAAACACTTCAAAGCAGAAAAGTTATCATTTGTTGATGGGAGTGATAAAAAAAAGTTTTATGGTTTTATAAGAGGGTTCTAAAAAATATATTAATTAGGCTCATCATAACGTATTTCTAGGAAGACTGAAAAAAAGTATATTTTCTTAACATACAGTTAAGCTAAAATTTTAGTTAAAACACAAATTTCCCAAACATAGCAATTAACTGATGTGTTAGTGTGGCAATTGTGGGAAAGTTTAGGGATTACTTACAGAAGTAACAAAAATTGTTTTCTCTAGCATTTATCTTGTTTTTAAAGTATAGGATTAAAGAAAAAAATACGTACTCATTGTAATTTCAAGTTTGGGAAACCTAATTAAATATTCAGTCAATCTAGTAAATATCCCTCTAGCTCAATCCTAGGAGTGTTTGGCAATGATTTCACTGATGGTTCAAAGAAAGTTATAGAAGTTGAGAGGTCTAGAAGTTGAGAGTTCTGAATTTGGAAACTCATTTAAGCCTGTGTCCAGAGCTTCCAGGACAAGACGCTACTTCAGACTCTCAATCTAGTACAAAGACAATATGTTTGTGTAAGTGAAGAAAATAAAACAATCAGAATTTTTGAGGTACTGGGCAGACATAAATCATCAGTCTGGAAATCCTAAATAAGCAAACACCACTTAAGGCAAACACGCTATATATAGAAGAAAGAAGGCAGTAATGACCAGTACCCTAATGTTCCAAGTTTCCTAAAGTTAAAAAAAAAAAGTTAGAATACATGTTTATAATTTTACTGTTGACACTTACTTATAACATTTCCCCTCAATTGGAAATTGTTTGCAGTTATTACAGGGAATTCCAAGGTGTTTGTCCAGTCGCTCTTTTTCAGCTGCAGTTACAAGTTTGCTAGAGTTTTTGAATTCTTCTAAAATAAGTTTTAATGGGGCAAACTCTTTCCTACACAGAGGACATTTCAACATGGAAGTGTTTGAAATCATATCCTGATAATTAGCTAGGATCTTCATGCATTTTATATGAATGCTATTGCCACAGCCAAACCTGTTAGAAATAAAATTTGAGTTTACCATTTATATACATCAAAGTTATATATATTTATATAAATGAAACTTTCTGTGCTACCATTTTATTTCCCATAAAAATAGATTCTGAACTGATTTTCCAGATATAGCTTGATTATACACATAAACACTATTTTATCCACCTACTTAATCTATCATCTTTAATTTAATACATTAGAATTCCTAACAAATTCTCCCTCATTCCAATGAAATGGTGGTTTAAACAATTTTGCATCATTAAAATATTTTTCATTTTTTTTTTTTTTTTAGATTTTATTTTCAAGTACTCTCTACACCCAGTGTGGGGCTTGAAACCACAACCCTGAGATTAAGAGTTTCATGCTCCATTGACTGAGCCAGCCAGGTGCCGCAATATTTTTCATTTTAAAAGTGAGAATAAATATAACCTTAACAAAAGGAAGATTATAACAATAATTATTGTTTTTAAATAAAAAGCATCACTGAGAGCAGGACTTTCTAGAAATCACACAATATGTGATTGTACCTGACAAATATCTATGGAAAGAAATAATATCTATGGAAAGAAATAATATTTTGGGAAATAGTTAATAATTTAAAAATATGCAATAGAAGCAGCCATATGGAAAACTACATGGATGAAAATTTTGGCCAATAATCAGAAGTAAGAAAATGAAAAATTCAATAACAAATGGTTGCCCAAATATTCAAGTCTAACTTTGTAGGGCCTCAAAGAATAGTATGAATATGACACTCTTAACAAATATTTGTGTATAGGTAAGCATTTCAATTATTTAGGTTTAAAGATAGAATTTTGAGACACTGAAAAGAATTTTTATAATATTAAATTACTATCTTTACTCTCAGAAAATTCTTTGTAACTGGTCTAAGAGATGGTTATTTATTCATGTGTATAAAACAAAAATGTGAAAGCTATCCTACTTTAATAACTTAAAGTGGAGAGGGGAATAAACTGGAATTAAGTTTTAATTTTTACCCATTATAATGTAGCCTAGAAATATTTAGAGTAAGAACAGGACCTCTTACCACAGATATGTTAGGAAACAAAAGACCAATTAAATACAAATTAAGCAATAGGTAAAGCTTTTTGTTGTTTTTCTATCAATATGTCTCATAACAATCAATTACAAACATATTAAATTACAATTTTTTCATAAGCTTTAAATATCCAAAGAAAAAAACATGTAGAAGGCTGGGAAGATGGCAAAATAGGAGAATCTTGAGCTCATCTTGTTCTGACACAATACTGACGTACATATTGACGTAATAGCCACATCAGTGCAATTAACTCAGAAACAACCTGAAGACTGGCAGAACAGACCTTTCACAGTTAATCATAGAGTGAGTGCAACATTGAAAAGTGTAATAGGAACAGAGATATGGTCAGGAACTAAATCCATGGGGAGACTAGCCACAAATGGGAGGGACACCACAAGCATGGAGAAGAGGAAGAATCAGGCCCCACACCAGGCACCCAAGGCTCAGGGAACCTGCATTGGGAAAACAAGTCCCCATAACATTTGGCTTTGAAAACCAGTAGGGCTTAACATTGCCAGTTTTTAGAATCAGTGGGGCTTAGCTCCAGGTGAAAGGAAACTGAGTCCCCACCCTTAAAGAGCCAGCATAACATATAACCGAGCTGAGATACAGCAAAAAAGCAGTAGTTTGAAAAGCACCTGGGGTATCATGAAGGTGGTTTATTTACTAATTTCAGAACGTGCCCCAGAGGGGCAAGGATCATTAGGAAACTTCTCCAAGAACTAAAGAGCTAATGGGTGCCATTTCTATTTTCCCCCATCCCATAGGCTAGATAGCTGGATGCTTGCAGGAACCAGCACAAACACTCTTCATCTATTTTGCTATCACAGAGCTTCCTGCCTCCACATTATCCTGTGGAGCCATGCCAACCAACTTGCTCCACTTAGCAGGTGTCCCTAGAAAGTAGCTGCTGTCCTAACACATTCTGCAAGCAGTCTTGGCAGGGACCAGCACCACTCCAAAGTGACTCCTACCCTGGGGAGAGGAGAAGACAACTACATACACCAGTGCACCCACAGTCCCTGCAGCCAAACCTTAGAGCTGGCTGCTCAGAGACTGCCCTGCCAATCGGTGCAACTATAGCACTGGCACACAGACTGGGGGCACATGAGGTCTGACTACTGGCCCGATCCACCCATGGAAGCCTGTCAGGAGACAAGGCAGGAAGAGTAGGCTATGTAGAGATCAGTGTGATGACAGCCCCAACAGAGACTGGAGGTAAGCATGTGGTCTGGCTTCTGGCTCCATCTACCAATGAAAGCCTCTCAGATGATAACACAAGAGAGTGCCCTGTAGTTCAGTGTGCCTGCAGCCCCTACAGACAGGATGAAGGCAAGCACACAGTGTGACTATTGATACTGCCCAACTAAAAGCCTAGTGCTTTTAGATGGGTTCGAACTTAAGCGACCAACTTATATATACTTTTATATAGACTTTTACATGTACAAGATATTATATATGGACATAATGGCAACCACCACATTAAAAAAAACCTATAAATGATATAGAAAAAATAAAGAGAAAGGAATCCAAGCATAACACAAAAGGAAGCCATCAAACCACAATGGAAGAGAACAAGAGAAGAAGAAAGGAACAGAGAAGAACTACAAAAACAACCATAAAACAATAACAAAATGGTAATAAGTACATACATACCAACAATTACTTTAAATGTAAATGAAATAAATGTTCCAATCAAAAGATGGTGAGTAAATGGATTAAAAAAAAAGACTCATCTATATGACACCTTCAAGAGACTGACTTCAGACTTAAAAACATATGCAGACTGAAATTGAAGAGATGAAAAACCACTTACCATGCAAATGAAAGTGAAAAGAAAGGCAGGGTAGCAATACTTATATCGGACAAAATAGACTTTAAAACAAAGACTGTAACAAGTGAAAAAAAAAAGGACATTACATAATGATAAAGGGAACAATCCAACAAGAGGATATAGCAACTATAAATATTTATGCACTCAACATGGGAGCACCTAAATACATAAAGGAACTAGTAACAGACATAAAGAAAGAAATTGACAGTGATACAATAATAGTAACACCCCACTTACATCAATGGATAAATCAGCCAGATGGAAAATTGACAAGGAAATAGTGGCTTTCAATGACACATTGGGCCAGATGGACCAAACAGATATTCAGAACATTCCATCCAAAAACAATAGAAAACAGTCTTTTCAAGTGCACATGAAACAATCTCCAGAATAGGTTGCATGTTAGGCCACAAACAAACCTCAATAAATTCAAAAAGATTGAAATCATATCATGCATATTTTCTGACCACAACAGTACGAAATTAGAAATCAAACAGAAGAAAAAATCTGGAAAGAACACAAATAAATGGAGGCTAAATAACATGCTACTAAACAATGAGTAGGTTAATCAAAATATAAAAGAGGAAATAAAAATGCATGGAGACAAATGGAATTGAAAATACAGTGGTCCAAAATCTTTGGGATGCAGCAAAAGCTGATCAAAGAGGGACATTTATAACAATACAGACATACCTCAAGAAGCAAGAAAGATCATTAACAAACAACCTAACCTTATTGCTAAAAGAGCTAGAAAAAGAACAAATCCCAAAGCCAGTAGAACGAAGAAAATAACAAAGATTAAAGTAGAAATAAATGAGATAGAGACCAAATCCCCCCCCAAAACCAAACAAAAACTCCCTCAAATGATAGAATAGATTGATGAAGCCAGGAGCTTGTTCTCTGAAAAGATCAATAAAATTGATAAACTTTTCATCAGACTTATCAAGAAAAAGTGAGAGAGGACTCAAGTAAATAAAATCAGAAATGAAGGGGAAAAAAACCAATGCCACAGAAATACAAAGAATTATAAGAGAATATTATGAAAAATTGTATGCCAACAAATTGGGCAATGTAGAAGAAATGGATAAATTCCTAGAAATATAACACCTTTCAAAACTGAATCTGTTTCCAATAAGAAATAGAAAATTTGAACAGACCAACTACTAGCAAGGAAATGAATCGGTAATCAAAAAACTCCCAAAAAAGTCCAGGACCAGATAGCTTCACAGGTGAATTCTACCAAACATTTAAAGAAGAGTTAATACCTATTTTCAAACTTTTCCAGAAAATAAAAGAGGAATGAAAGCTTCCAAATCATTCAACAAGGCCAGCATTACCATGATACCAAAACCAGATAAAGAAACTATAAAGAAAAGAGAAGTATAGGCCAATCTCTCTGACGAACATAGATGCAAAAATCTCATCAAAATATTAGAAAACCAAATCATACAATACATTAAAAAATGATTCATCACGATCAAATGGGGTTTATTCCAGGGATATAAGTGTGGTTCAATATTCATAAATCAATCAACATGATATATAACAATTAACAAGAGTTAGGACAAAAAAAAAATCATCTCAATAGATGCAGAAAAAGATTTGACAAAGTACAACACCCACTCATGATAAAAACTCTCAACAAAATAGGTTTAGAGGGAACATTTCTCAACATAATAAAGGCCATATATGAAAAACTCACACTAAAATCATACTTAATAGTGAAAAACTAAGAGCTTTTCCTCTAAGGTCAAGAAAAAGACAAGGATATCCACTCTCACCATTTTACTCAACATAGTCTGAGAGTCCTAGTCATAGCAATCAGGCTAAAAATAAATAAATGACATCCAAATTGGTAAGGAAGTAGTAAAACTTTCAGTATTTGCAGATGACATAATCTATATAGAGAGAACCTTATAGACTCCACCAAAAAAATACTAGAACTAATAAATAAATTCAGTAAGGTCACAGGGTACAAAATCAATATATAGAAATCTGTTGCATTTCTCTACACCAATAATGAAGTAGCAGAAAGAGAAATTAAGAAAACAATCCCATTTATAATTGCATCAAAAAGAACAAAATACTTAGGAATAAATTTAACCAAGGAAGCGAAAGACCTGTACTCTGAAAACTATAAAACACTGATGAAAGAAATTGAAGATGACACAACAAATGGAAAGATAGTCCACATTCTAGGACCGAAAGAATTAATACTATTAAAATGTCCACACTATTCAAAGCAATCTACAGAGTCAATGTAATTTCTATCAGAATACAAACAACATTTTTCACAGAACTGGAACAAATAATCCTGAAATTTGTATGGAACCACAGAAGACCCCAAATTGCCAAAACAAACTTGAGAAAGTAAAACAAAGCTGGAGGTATTACAACTCCAAATTTGAAGATATAAACAAAGCTGTAGTAATCAAAACAGTATAATACTGGCATAAAAATAGACACACAGATCAACAGAACGGAAGAGAGAGCCCAAAAATAAACCCAAACATATATGGTTAATTAATCTACAACAAAGGAGGCAAGAATATGCGATGAGGAAAAGACAGTTTCTTCAACAAATGATGCTGGGAAAACTAGTCAGCTATAGGCAAAAGAATGAAACTGGACCCCTTTCTTACACCATATGGAAAAATCAACTCAAAATGGATTAAAGACCTAAATGTGAAATCTGAAACCATAAAAATCCCCAAAGAAAACATAGATAGTAACTTCTTTGACATCAGCCATAGAGTCATTTTCCTAGAGATGTCTTCTCAGGCAAGGGAAGCAAAAACAAAATTAAACTATTGGGACTACATAAAAATTAAATGCTTTTTGCACAGCAAAGGAAACCATCAACAAAATCAAAGACAACCTACCAAATGGGGGATGATATTTGCAAGTGGTATATCTGATAAGGGTTACTAACCAAAATACATAAAAAATCTTATACAACTCAACACCAAAAACCCCCCAAATAATCTGATTAAAAATGGGCAGAGGATCTGAACAGACATTTTTCTAAAGCAGTAATACAGATGGTTGACAGACACACAAAAAGATGCTCAAGATCACAAATCATCAGGGAAATGCATATCAAAACCACAATGAGATATTACCTGATTCCTGTCAGAAGGGCTGAAACAAAAAACACAAGAAATAACAAGTGTTGGTGAGGATGTGGAGAAAAAGGAACCTTCATGCCCCATTGGAAATGCAAATTTGTGTATCCACTGTGGAAAGCAGTATGTAGGTTCTTCAAAAAATTAAAAATAGAATTACCATGATTTAGTAATTTACTAAAGGTAATTCACTGAAGAAAAACAAATACATGAATTAAAAAAGATAATGTACCTCTATGCTTATTGCAGCATATTTACAATAGCCAAGTTATGAAAGCAACCCAAGTGTCCATCGATAGATGAATAAAGAAGGTATGGTACACACAAACACACACAGAATGGAATATTACTCAACCATAGAAAAGAATGAGTCCTTGCCATTTCCAACAACATAGATTAACCTAGAGGGTATATTCCTAAGTGAAATAAATCAGTCAGAGAAAGACAAATACCATATGATTTCATTCATATGTGGAATTTAAGAAACAAAATAAATGAACAAAGAAAAAAAAGACTAGCAAAATACCACTTTTTTTTTCTTTTTCTTTTAAAGCTTTTTATTAATTTTTTTTTGAGAGAGAGAACGAGTGGGGAGGAGGGGCAGAGGGAGAGGGAGAAGCAGACTTCCTGCTGAGCAGGGACCCCCAACATGGGACTCAATTCCAGGACCCTGGGATCATGACCTGAGCCGAAGGCAGATGCTCAACCAACAGAGTCAACCAGGTACCCAAAATTTCAGACTCTTAAATACAGAGAAGAAACTGGATGTTGTCAGAGGGGAGGTGAGTAGGGGAATGGGTGAAATAGATAAAGGGGATTAAGAGTACACTTACCTTGATGAGTACTAAGTAATGTATAGAATTGTTGAATCATTATATTGTATACCGGAAACTAATATAATGCTATATTTTAATTTTACTTCAATAAAAAAGAGAAAGAAAAGGCATGTCACCTGCAAAATGTGACAGGAAGTTTTTTCTCTAAAAGTACTTCTTGACAAATTGAGCAGATATCATCTGAACCAATTTCCTTCTGTTGAATGTACCCATCTTCTTCAATATGCACAGTTTCATCATTTGTTCCTTGTTGGGGAGTTTGAACTCGATGTATCCCTCGAAGCAAGTCACTGATTTCTCCTTCCACGAGACCTAACTGCAAAGCAGCTAGTGAAACATCCCAAAGTATTAAAATTCAGTGGCAAAACTGGAGATACAGAAATGTAATAACTTATGCTGAAAGAATTTTTCTTTCAAATATCAGAAAGATAGTTTTGATTGAATTAGTACATCTACATTTACCACTATTTGTATTTTTTTCAGAACTAAAAGGTGAGGAAAGAGTCATTTAGAAAAAGAATGGAAGTTATCTTTTTTTCTTGTAACTGAAAAGAGTCAGTGCAAGTATTGCATTTTATAAAGGTTTTACATTATTTATATGATAGCTCTCATCCTTGGATTGGTGTTATTATCATGTCTTCCATTTTGACTGTTCAACTTGTCCATAAACAAATATTTTATCAACATAGAATCAGAAGAAATGGACAAAAACATAAAGGAGAAACAGGGCTATTTGAGTCATTAGTAAAATTAATATTTGTTAAATGAATAATGAATGAATGGATAAGAGGAGAGCAAGACTCAATTAATTGTGCCTACTCTCCTGTCTTGGTTTTATGTTTGTATAAGAGTGTCTTGGTAGCCACATCTTTCACAGATTTGGTTAGTATTCCTCAGAACAACCTATTATGAACCATGTTTTTTACAACCGTGGTATACGCATTTTTTGAATTATGAATTTTCTCCATCCTGCTGTCTTTATAAGAAATTATTTTCTAATACATATCGTTTTGATCAGGGCATCCTAGATTTTTTATTCCCTGGCCCATCCCAGGCTCTTTTCCTTTTCTCTCTCCTTAACATGCCATAATTTAAATGGCATCTGTTATTGGTACCCCTGAATTCTATTCATTTTATACATCCTTTAATACATTTAGTACTTTTTAAAATAAATTTTTAAAATATTTGCAAGATAATAAAAAGCTTTATTTTTTTGGAAAGTCTCTCAGTTAAACACTAAAAATACTGAAAACATCATAGATACATTTCAGTACAGAAATCTCTGTTCCTTGTATAAGGTGGGGTGTCAGGTGGAATGTAAGAGGCTAACATACTTTAATTAACCATTACTTTGGAGGATGAGGTCTATTTGTCACAGAGACAGAGCAACATCTGCTCTCTAAAATAATGGGGAGGAAAATGAAGAACAAAAATTGTGCTTTTGGGAATAAAGATTTTCTAGGGCAGCAGAATTACTGAAACATAAAATTTCATAAGAGGATCTGGTCATAAACTGTCCTATGTGGTGTAATATGAATTGGAAAATGCAAGGGAGAAACAAACTTCTGAGATAATTTGGAATAATTAATGTATGAGACTATGAAAGAATATGGAATGGAAGATGTTCAATTTCATTAACATCAAAGAAAAGTGTGTTGAAATAGGAATGAGGCACATACACAGAATAAATATTGCTATTGAATAAGCAGTGATAAATAAATGAAATGCTGTTTCCTTATGCTATTTCTTTTTGCATTTAGAAAAGTTATATGAAGGGGGCGCCTGGGTAGCTCAGTCTTTAAGTGTCTGCCTTCGGCTTAGGGCGTGATCCCAGGGTCCTGGGATCGAGCCCCATATCGGGCTCCTCCCCTGGGAGCCTGTTTCCTCCTCTCTCACTCCCCCTGCTTGTGTTCCCTCTCTCGCTGACTGTCTCTCTCTCTTTCAAATAAATAAATAAAATCTTTAAAAAAAAAAAGTTATATGAAAGTGTTTTAGATCTTCTAGGGGTATGTTAGACACGTGTGAGAATGGACACTTTTCTTATTTAAGTTTACTAGGAATGAATAGATTATAATGAACCTTGTATCTGGTGTTGTTTCATGTTTTGTATGATAGCCTTTTTTTTCTAAAACTATAGAAATATTATTAACATTTCAAAGTATTTCTACGTATTTTTAAATTATTTTCTTTGGGGTCTTAAGTATTTTGTTCATGTCTTTCATTATATGGTTAAGTAATAATATGACCTAACATGAATCCCAAAGCAAAACTAAAAGAAAATTGATACATTGTTGAAATTGCAACCAGAAAAAGTATTTTAAAGACCAATTTGGTAATACATATGGGTGGCAGACATAAAAATATTATTACTTTTACTCAAAATCCAGTTACTGAGACTTTAGGCTAAAGTAATAATTGAAAGAAGAGAAAGCTTCATGTACAAAGAATATAACAAGGAGTTAGAAATAAATTAAATAACTAACAATAGAAGAATGAAGGGAGAAGAAGAGAAGAGCTCACAAAGTCTAGTTTATACTTTGCATTCTGTCTGCTATTAGCATTGGACCTTTTAGAATCTCCCCTATAAAAGAAGAGAGGGGGCTCAGATAAACTAAAAGTTTCTCGAATGCCAACATTTATAAAATGAAGAGAAGGATAAGTTTCAACTCTTAGTTATTTGTCCCTCAGCTCTCTATTAAAAAGTAAACTATCAAAAAAAAATAGACATTGTATTTAGAAGGAATTATTAGGTGATAAATGCAGGTTTTGCCGTAAAACATTTGTTGGGTGATAAGAAAAAGAATGTTCAGTGTTCAGAAACTGGTATCTTTATTATAAAATTCCTGTGTAATTATCTTTGTAACTCTTCAAAAATAAGTCTCATGCTTTTGATATGCAGCACTAGAGTGCAAATATTTGTTTCCTGATGTGTTTTAGAAGAATCTAGGAATGATATTCAAAACACTCTTCCCTCATTACTAGTAACCATCTCCTTCATTATGTATATACTTTGCATAATCTTAATGAATAACTGTTTATAGCTTTCTTTAAATTACTTTAATTTTCATGTATGTTTGTTTTAGCTTTCATTTAAATGATAAATCTTAAGACGTGCAAATAGGATTTTCTCAATGTTGGCAAAAACTTCTTTTAAATATAGGAGATATGCAAGATCTTTTATTTCAGCAGGAAGTATACATTTTTCAAAATTAATGTATAGGATTAAACATTTTAAAAATTCCCTATTGTAGACTGATACTATAAAAAGAACAAAACATGGTTTCTGTCTTCAAGAAGTACAAAGAATAACACAATACTAAGTATTACATTGGCCCATATGAAATTGTTATTTTTGTAAATGAAAAAATCCACAAATGTTAGTATTCATATGTTCTTATTTATAGAAAGTACCTAGCAGAGGCTCCTGGCTAATACGCAGTACAATACATATTTGCTGAGTTCAGTTGTGTGGAGCTGTACTATGTAATAGAGTAGGCAGCCGTTAGCCACATGTGGCTACCGGGCACTTGAAATGTGGCTCATGTGACTGAAAAACTGAAGTTTTAATTTTGTTTCATTTAAATTTAAATTGAAAACTGATAATCGATAGCTACTGAAATGTTTATAAATACGTTTGTAACAATTCAGGTATTAAATAAATCTTTTTTCCAACTGATTACTTTTTGAAATCTAAATTCAGATAAAATATTTCCAGTGAAAACATAGTATCTGAGATGAGATGCTCTGTAAGTATAAAATACACACTAGACTTTGAGGACAGTATTAAAAATTGCATAATTTTTATATTGATAATATGTTGATGTGATAATATTTTGATGCATTGGATTAAATTAACATATTATTAGAATTCTTTTTCCCTGTTTCTTTTTGCTTTTTATAATACAGCTACTAGACAATTACATATGTGGCTTACATTATATTTCTATTGGACAGCACTAGTATAGATGATTGTGAAAATGATATGTAAAACAGTGGCGAGATCAAATAAGACTTGGAGAAGATGTGAACATTTAACCTTGGGTGGATAAAATGAAGAAACAGAGAAGAAAACAATATGTATAATATCATAGAACCTAATCATTGTGTATGAAGGGATTGGGAGAGAAGATGAAGTAGAGAATTAAGGACATTTCAGAAAGAACCTTTTGTCTACAATGTGAAGGAGGAAGCAAAAAAGTGCAGGCACTGAAAAGAAGGAGGCTACAAAAAATACTAGGGCTTGTGAAGGTGGACAAAGGTGAGAATGAGGATGGAGAGATGAGAACACTGTTGAGAAGAACGTAGGATGTAATGTAAAGAGGATTTGTAGAAGGACTAGAGATATGAGGGAAGAAATTAGGAGAGGAAAAATCAAGGAGAATCCCATGGTTTCTAGTTTTGGAAGCTAAAGAAGGAAAGCCAATATATGAGGTAGGGAATACTAGATGGGAGCACTAATGGGGAGAAATTTGTATTTAAAATGCCTGTGGGTCCACCAAAACTGAGCTGCCCTGAAGGCAGCTGGAAATACTGCTCTGTTGATAAGATGTTGAAATCACTGGTATAGAGGTAACAGCCGACATAGAAAATGGGAGACATTTCTAAAAGAATGTGTAAAGTGAGAAAAGAGTACAGAAGAAAAATGCCTGTGAAACAGTAATTAATTTATTAACAAGTACAACTTTTAAATGTTTATTATAATTGTACTTATATGATAGTTGGGGGGAATTGAACTTGGCTAAGTAAAACCAATACTCTTAGGTCTAAAAAAAAAGATTGAAAACTGATTGTTACTTTCTTTATGAACATAATAAACACTAATAAATTTTAAGATGTCATTGCAATTCTTAGATGGGTCTATTGTAGGCCAAATAACCACATGACTACAGGAACAATTCCATAATGACAGTATCTTTTTTATAAAATCTACAAATCCAAATGAGCTATAACAAAATTATTTTTCTTTCTCTGAATTTTGAGGACTCCAGAACTTAAAGTTACACAACTATATGCTTGACTCTAAACTCAATTTAAGTACTGACATAGAAACTAGTTTATTCTTAAAAATATATGTTTATAGATTTTAAAATATACTTATATATATATTTTCATGTGAATTTCAGTCAGTAGACATTTTTTAATGAAATTACGTGCCATGTCAACTGTCTATTGATGGGATCTAAAAAATTACATTTCTTATTTTTCCTGTAATTAAAATAATTTTAAATATAGAAGCCACTGTGAATCTTTGCTTAGGAAACATGAGGGAAATTTTGCCTTCAGAATAACTGGCCATCGTTTCACCCCTTTTTAAATTAAATGCTGTTGAATTTGAAACGACATATAAAGTTACATTTTTTTTTTATTAAGGAAGAAAAACTTTCCAACTGTCTTAAATGTAACAAACTGAGCTATAGCTAGTGGACAGATTGTCTAGGAAAATAATTTTTTAAATTTAGAATATGTCCAAACAAAAAATTACTAAAATTGTTAACTTCAAAATAATAAAAGAAAAATACAACTTACATTCATGATTCCTTGGAAGCTTGAATTTTTTCAACAAGACCCTAATATTCATAGACAGAAAACCAAAATAAAACATTTATTTCTGACATAACTTAAAAAGATATATTTTGTTTTAATTTTAAGATAAGAATAGCATTATAGAATTTATACTGCTGACAATGTTATAAACAACACTCTTATCAGTTTTCTGTTATGATATTAGTTAAATATGTTAACTATACTGAAATTAAAATAAAAAACTCATACAAAAATAGTTAAATATATGTTTTAAAGTAAGCATATGTGAAAAAAGTGTGATAAATGAAAATAAAAGACATTTATAATAAAGAGATTTGCCAGAGAGAGTCCAATGCATTTCTTTAGGACATATAGTTGTTCACAGAGACAGGTTAGTGAGGGAATTGAGGTATTCATAGTACTTTCTTTAAACTTCCCTAGAAGTTTCTTATTCCTGAAAATGGAGTAATTTTCTGGAGAGTACCAAATAACTGTTTTCCTCCATATACCACTTTAATACATGACAATAAAAATACTTGAAAAGCACCAACTAAAATGGAATATGGTTTTTTAAAAGTGAGAAATACATATGAAATTCTTACATAAATATATTAAATATACTTTAGTATATTAAATATTTGAGTCTTATTTCCATTTAGTTTGGTATGTGTATTTTTAAAAACGAGTTATAGTATATAAAAATGAGAACAGAAAGCCCTTGCCCTGAGGAAGCTAGCACTAAAAAAAAATGAAAAAAACTATTTTAATAAATGTAATTTATTATTTTTAATAATAGAACCAAACTGCAAGTTTTGAAAGGAACATATTTTATATCTTCTATGGTAACTATAGCAAATTGTGTTAGCAATGCTGAATAAAAACTGATCAAAACAAAACAACAAAAACTTGGTAAATAAAAGCTTTGGAAATGACAGATATATATTGTTTTGGGTTTTTTTTTTTAACCTATGAAGAAAAGCATTCAAAATGTGAGATACAAACTCTTCTCTCAATTTTTTTGTTTCATTTATTTTACTCTCAAATATCAAACTTTCTCTAATAGTATAATTCATGATTTGTTTGTATAAATATCGATGAATAAAACAAAATGAGTTGAAAGAATGAAAAAAATGGAAAGAATGGAAAGAATTCCAAACTATTTCCAAACACTAAATGGAAAGCGTATTTTTAATTTCCATTTCTGGGATTCCCCTACAAATAGGTTCTGACATTAGAGGAAAAATTTCAGATTTGTTGGAAGTAATCTTCAGTGGAGTCCTACTACTATCTTGAAAGATTCATAGTAAAATGCTTATTGAAAACAAAAATAACACAAAATATATCATAATGAGAAAAAAATTATAATGAAATTTTTGCTATTAAATAATTTGTTGTACGGCATTTACAGAGAAAACAAACAATGCATCTGTTAGAAAGAAAAAAATGTATTCAGAGATTTATTTTTAACTGACAGCAAATAGAAATTCTGTAGTGAGAACATAATTATCATTAGTGATGCGAATCAGGTAGGTTTTTCTTTTTCTTTATAGCTAGATTTCACATTTGTACACCATGAGACCCTAGGAAGTGATTTTTTTCTTATTAAAAACATTAACGTTCAAAACTTGTAGAGGTGGTAATATGTTTCTCAAGTTAAACCTTACTTAATTTTCAGAATGAAATAAAATACCCCAAAATATACTGAAAAACTATAGCCATTTTACCTTTATATTCTCCCAACACCAAATTTCTTTAATCTTGTAGTACTTAAATCATGAAAAAGGCAATATGCAAAGATGCTCCTTTGTGGCAGATCTTTATCACAGAGTTACTTACCAGCATATATGCTTACAAAGTTCCCCTCCTTTCAGAAATGTGGGACAGTTACAAACATGAGGATTTCCTAAAAAAACCTTTAAAATAAAAATGCATACTTAAAAAAAAATCCTCCAGGTAATTTTTAGAGTTAGAATAAAATTAACTTAACAGATAATAGGATTAAAAGACATTTCAAGAAGTAATTTAGTTTAGGTGACTACAAAGGTTGAATATAGTCTATTGAGATATGTTAACTCTTGACACCAGTCTCTTCATATTCTTTGTCTGGTCAACAATTTGCATTATCAGTTAAGACTGTTTTTAGATGACCTACACTCAGGCAGTTGAAAAGAAATCAAATTTTAAAAGCTTTTTATTAAAAAAATTCTATACATTTCTTACTGAAAATTCATTCTGCCTTGCAGTGGAGCTAAAGATCTTTTGTAAACTAGCTTACCTTGGATTTTTGTTTGTTTTGTAAATTTAAATTGACATATAATTTTACTTGAGAAGACTGATTTTATTCACGAAGTCTATATTGGATAAAACAATTTATTAACTACAGTAAGTGATATAAGGGACAAAGTAAAAAAAAAAGGCTGTTTTAAATAAGCACAGGCTAGTAATTTGTATTCAGTGCTTAAAATGCAGGACACTAAATTAAAATTTTCCAAATCAACACCTGGGAAGTGAGATGGATGGTGGCTGACCTTTGAGTGGCAAGAGTGGGATATGCAAATATAAAATATCTGTTGTCTTTCAGCAAAATTAGAATTTTTATTAAGACCATTCCAAGGCATCATCATCTAAACGGTACTTTAAAAGGATCTTCTTGGAGTTTTAAAGTAACTAAAGAGTAAAGAAAAACCAATTTTATTTATTTAGTAAATATTTACAGTATGTAAATAGGTCATAGGATTTTCATTTCGTCTGAGTTGCAGGGCTAGTCAGTGCTAACAACGGAAGCAAGAACGCACGCAATGCAAACCCTATATTTAAATAAAACGTCTCACATTTTAAGATCAAGCAAGGCCATTATCTTACAAGAGTTGGATGCATTTGGAGTACCGACTTCCTAAAACGAAACTTTTCTAACAAACACTATTTCCCTCTGCAATCTGCACATCTTTAGGGTCTGGAACTCGCGCGGGTGGGGTGGGTGTGGCAGCGGGAATCCGCAGGGATTGTGAGGGTGGCTAGATACCAGGCAGGCCCAGGAGTACCAAGCGGGCGGGCCAGGAGGGTGGGCCAGGCGGGAGCAGAGGCAAGTTGGGGGCGGTAATTACTCGGAAATCCCTGTTTTCCGGCTCCTCCTCCCTCAGCAGGAAGCCAGTGGGACCCATCTCTCGTAGGAGGTAGATGGGGCTGCTCATCGCCTGGTCTTGTTGCCAGCTGAGGTGGTCGCTCAAGTGTCTTCGCCTTTCAGAGGCTTTATAGCCTCGGCGAAGCATCCTGCGTGGATGCGGGCGAAGGCAGCCCCTCTGCGAGACTCTTCGAGGCGCCCGCCGGTCTCCATGACAACCGCGTGCCGGCCGGTTGCCTTGGTGATGGTGGTTGAGCTCCCTGGTGTCCCGGCGTGCCTCGCGCCAAGCTAGAGCTGGCAACAAAAGTGCGAGGGGAGGAGGGTGTCGATTCCGCAGCTCTCAGCCGCCTCCACTCCTTCCTGAAGCGACCTTCCTGGCTGAGAAGTGTTTCTAATGCCCAACTGGCTGATTTAAAAGCTGGCGGCCAAAGGCATAGCTGTCAAATCTCTCGCGTTCCTTTTGCTGCTTCCTCGCGGGCGGGGCTGGTGAATTCGTGCGTTAGGACAGTCGCACAACCAGGTTACTTTTTGGGCTCTGCATGCAAAAATTATGCTGTAACGATTCATCTTTATCAGAAAGTCCAGAGTGATTGTTTTTGTTCAACAATATTCCACCATTTCCCGAGTGCTCACTATGTGCATAATCTGAGTGGCTGGGAGAAGATCAAAGATGCAGAAGACAGGAATCTAATCCCTAAAAAGCTAGATCCTTAAATGGGGATGTGTGTGTGGAGGGGTGTGGTTTCAAAGCAAGAGGAGCCATCTCTAAATTGCGTATTTGGTTAGGGATGTGTGTTGGGGCGTAGTGCAGAATCCATTGATTCTGTCCTCTAAATCTACAACCTCTGTTCTAAGTAATAAGATTTTTGAAGTATGCAACATTGATTCAATAATTCAAATTGTCTATGAGCTTTATTAACACACGCTAGTGGGAGAGCTGCAATAAAGTTGAGTCAAGTAAAGAAGCATGTTACTAGAATGTTTCTGAGAAAATGAAATCAGGAAATGGATACTTGGGCCCCAGTAACATAAGCAAAGGTGGAGGATACTTGTCCCATTTTATCATTGGTGGAAGCCACAACTAGATTATGTCAAGAGTAGAAGGCAGAAAATGGCAAAGGCCACGATTAGAGAAGATGATGGAAATGGCACCTTGCACATGTGAGACAGACGCATAAACATCATTGAATCCTAGGTGTAAGGTTTTAACTTACTAAATTTTATTACTACTTTCCTATTCTGACTAATAACAGCTAACATACATACAGCCACAATCCCAACTTTGCTGTCAACTTAATGGTACTAGATGTTAAAGTAAAACATTATACATTAGGGAAAAACTTCATATTGAAACCAAAAGAAATTATAAATTGAATTCACTTAGTTTATTTTTTAATACTTATCATTAAAAAATTCAAAATAAATTACTAACAAAATCTGCACAAGATAAGTTGGGTTCAGAGTGAAGGCATTTTATTCCACTGTCATTCCCTCTCCCTCTCTCTCTCCCCATATATATGTACATGTATAATATACATAAAATATATGTCTCCATATAATATATATATATATCTATATTATGTGAATATAAAGTAATACAGTTATTTAAGAATTACCTTGAAGAGAACTTTAAGAAATGAACAATAGAAAAATAATTGTTAAAAATGTTGCTTTACTTATTATAATTAGATGATGGTTGCTCCATACATAAGTGATAAACATCATTTTCAGAAAGGTTACGTGTTTAAGACACAATAATCTTTATGTAAACTAAACGTAGGTTCATAAATTCCACTTTGGGGGGACTGATAAAAGTAGGAATATTCATGTTTTCATGGAAGTTAAAAAGAGAAAGCACAGATTGTTAGACAGAACTTCAGTCTAGATGTAAGACATTTGTTTTTATATCTGTCAGTTAAGACTTTAAAACATTTTTATAGCCAGGTGACTATCCCATATGTTTGCTTCATCTCTTAAGAGTGTATGACATGAGTAATATTTGCAAATATTAAATAAAGGAATTAAATTTCTCTCAAGTTTGTTGTGTTCCCTTCCAAATTACATTTTGGAGCATATTGTCCCAGAGATGAAGGAAGTGATTAGTACTAGAAATGACTCATTGATAAGCTTTGAGTTTCATGAATTAAGTTTTAGTCCCTTTAGCAATACAATTTAGCCATAAAAGACAGGAATTAATCAATTTTATCAGTCAATCTTAACTATATAGGTTAAGATAGAAAAAATTGGGCCTATAGTATTAGACCTGGGGATTGTGGAGAATGCCCCTGGGGGGTGGAAAGAAAACTAACAGAAGTCAGTGGAAGAAGTCAGCTGCTAATCTCAACATGGGTGCATTTGTGTTGGGGTGAGAGTGGGAGTATGTGGAGGGATGGATTGAAACATTGACATGGGCTTGGGGAGACTGAGAACACATCTAGGGTAGCTGTGTGGCATCAGGACGTGTACTTCTGGAATAGTGTCAGACAGGAGCTGGTTGCTGGGAAACTTCATGGCTTAGTGTCCCCTAACATGACGTGAGCAATATGCAGAGGTGCCTGTTGAAGACAGATAGGTAAATCAACTGCTTGTAATGTCCTGGTTCTCAAGAATTAAAGACATACAATGAATATAGGAATTTGTGTTTACATCTAAAGAATGGGCACAAAAGATCGGAATCTGGGGATGTACTGTATGGTGATTAACATAATATAATAAAATAAAATTAAAAAAAAAAAAAGAATGGGCACAAAAGGCAGAATACTAGTGTCTGACTAAGGTGATGCAGAACTCAACAATTTCAAGACAATAGAAGCAAATAGAACCAAGGACTCCACTGGGGGGCTTCAACATGACACTTCCTTTTTTTTAAAAAAAAATCATAGTCAAATAGAGTGAGTCACAACTCAGTGATCACCAACAGGGAATAGTTTAGGCTGACCCCTGCAGAAGTGACCAGCAAGAATCCAGTGGACATTGTGCAGATTCAAGATCATCATCTGTTGTCATCAGAAATATGGTTATATAAGCTCATATACCTTTTTGAAGAGAAATAGGGGATGGGTGGAAATCTGAAATGCTAAGCATTTTATCTTTACTAGTGACTAAGGCAGACTTAACATTCCCTTCAGCTTGACTAAACCTTAGATAGGTTTCTTCCTGACCTCCATTTTCTTAGAGCATTTATTCTAGAAAACTTTAGGCGTGCCTGGGTTGCTCAGTCGTTACGCATCTGCCTTTGGCTCAGGTCATGATCCTGGGGTCCTGGGATCAAGCCCCACATGGGGCTCCCTGCTCAGTGGGATGGATGTCTGCTTCTCCCTCTCCCACTCCCCTTGTTTGTGTTCCCTCTCTCGCCGGCTTGCGCTCTCTCTGCCAAATAAATAAAATCTTAAAAAAAGATCTTAAAAGTTCAAAAAACTTTAAATTGTATTGTTTTCTGTCCCTTTGAGATGTAAATTTTCTCCCAGCCTCTTGCTAATTTTACAAACACAGTAGTGTATTTCTGAAGGACCTGGAAACCAACTCTTTTTGAAATGGAATCATCAAGAAAAATGGTGCCCCTATCTCCGAGTCTTTGTGGCAGTGTGGAACCTAACTTTGGTGATAACCAATAAGCAGTTGCCAATGGCCTAATCACTTTGACCAACCTCCTTCCTAATGTCCTCCAGTACTTTTCCACTCGCTTGCTGCAGGCTCCAAAACGTTCCTTTTGTTTCAAAGTTCTTGAAGTCAATCTCTCTCTTTCCTACTGCAATCATCTTGAATAAAGTCTTCCTTGAGTGTTTAACCCTGTCTGGTGCAATTTTTTTAAAAAAAATTTTATTTATTTATTCGACAGAGATAGAGACAGCCAGCGTGAGAGGGAACAGAAGCAGGGGGAGTGGGAGAGGAAGAAGTAGGCTCATAGCGGAGGAGCCTGATGTGGGGCTCGATCCCACAACGCTGGGATCACGTCCTGAGCCGAAGGCAGACCCTTAACCACTGTGCCACCCAGGCGCCCCAAGTGCAATTTTTTTTTTTTTTGGCAATAGATACCATTTATCTAAAAAATACTATCGAATCAGACTAAACTTTACTTCAGTTTACTGAAGTTTCTTTTTCTTCTTGTTATTAAGGGGAGTAGTAGCTAGCAAAGGTGATTGAACCATTTATAGAGAAAACATAGTTCAGTTTTTTGCACATCCAAGTGTAACAAATAAATTTGTAACCTATTGTGAGTATGATTGGGACTTTTAGTTTAAGATGTCAGACTGAGTAGATAATGTCAGTTCTCTTCCATCTGAAGAGCCTATGAAAATAATAAAAAGTAAAAAGGTTGCAACCTCTGGTACTGAAAAGAACTAGAGAGGACTGAGGTAGGTAGACTTCTAAGAATGACCCCAATGACCTTTGCCCTTGTATAGTTCCCTCTCCTGTGAATATGTCATGTTACATGGCAAAAGATTTTGCTGAAAGAATAAAGGTTGGTCTCATTTGACTCTGTTGAGATAAATGGGAGATAATTTGGGTCATCCTGATCTAAACATACAGCTCCTTTAATAGCACAGAGTTTTCTCTGGCTGGTGGCAGGAGAGGTCTGAAAGGAAGCATAGTTTTCTTGCTGGCATTGAAGATGGAGGAGGTCAGCTGAAAGGAATGCTGGGGACCTCTGGAAGAAAAAAGTAGCCTCTGGCTGAGAGCCAGAAGCAAAATGGGGGACTTAGATCTATAGCAGTAAGAAACTGGATGTTGCCAGTTGAAATCAGGTCTGACACCTTGACTTCAGTCTTGTAATACTCTGACCAGAAAATGCAGCTGGGTCTGCCTCAGCTTCTGACCTACTGACCTGACCTAATAATTGATGCTGTTTTAAGTCGTGTTTGTGGTAATTTTAAAAATATCAATAGAAAATGAATATATGGGGCCATTGGCAAACGGATATGGGGTTGTTGGCAAATTTCAACAAACTGCTAGAGGAACAAATATGAATGAGAAGTGCTGACTGACTGTCTCAGGGGGAACTAAGTGATAGTGTGAACATGAAACAGTTTGCTCCTTGTTATCTGCCAGCATTGGGTTGGACAAGAGAATCACTCTGGCTGGTTCAAAGTATAAAGAAATTTATTATAGGATATAAGTTAGCTTGCAGAATGTTTACTAAGGCCACAGAAATCAAACTTTGATTATATACTAAAGTGAGGCACTCAGGAAAATTGTTCATTCATACCCCGAGATTTTTGCAATGGCAATACCGCTGAGTCACTCAAGAAGCTAGGAACCAGACATCAGTACCTCCACCATTGTTGCAGAAAACCAAAGAACTTCTTAACTCCAATTGCTAGTTGGGCTTCATGGTCTCAAGAGCTTTACTGCTGCCTTTCAGGTCTCGGTAGAAGCTAGCAATGTGTTACAATCTAGAGGCCAAAAGAAAAAAAACCTGGGAAATATGGAAAGTTGGTTTTAAAAAAACTGGACAGGTAACAAAATGGCTAAGAGATGGAAGTTAAAATAGTTTGGCCAGCCAAAAGGAAAAATCAGGGAATCAGAAAGAGCTTTTGGTTTTAAAAATGATTGTCAAATAAAAAAAAAAATTCCCACCACTGAGGGAATTTACCTTCAAGTGGAAAGAGCTTATCAAGTGTTAAGTAGGATGAATGAATTATAATTATTACCATACTTAGATATGTGATTAATTAATTTCAGAACATTAAAGAGAATGAGAAAACCCATTTACAGAATAAAAAAAACAGGTACAAAGAAGCAAAATTAGATAAACATCAACTTTTTAATTTGCGTTTATATTTATCTAAGTAGGACTCAGAAAGCTTATTTCCCATGCGTGATTAATGAGTGCGGAACTAGAGGATATATATCAGAAAAATCAGGGTCATTTTGATTTTATGCTTATTATTATTTTTTCTTTAATTTTATGTTTAAGTGGTTCCTGTTAATCAACACCTGTCCTTTTATGACATAGCTTCTCTATTTTATTTAGTTGATTCATTCCTTGATTGGTTTGGATAATCTCTTGTATTCTTTTTGCAGGTAGAAAATGTGTTATATACTTTGTAATCTTGAGTAATCTAAATTGTCTTAAAACTGCTTTCACAGGGGAATGACAATTTGGCTGGCTATAAAACACTTGGATAAAAATCTTTCTCCTTTAACCCTAAAAATATTGCTATATATTTTGCAGGTGATCCATGATATAGAGAGTATAACTCTGAGACCAGTCTAATTTTTTATTCTTTATGTATTGGTAATATTTAAAACAAATCTTTGTAATTAAGATTTCAACCAGGATCATTTCATGAGTTTTCCATTTCCATCTGTTCATTAATTTTCTAGTTATCCTCTTCTTATTGATTTCTAGTTTCATACCATTTTGTTCAGAGAAGATACTTGGTATTATTCAATCTTCTTGAATTTTCTGAGACTTGTTTTGTGGCCTAACATATCCTAGAAACATGGCTTACTATCCTAGAAAACAGGCCTAACTAACATCCTGGAATATCTTTCATGTGCACTTGAGAAGAATATGTATTATGTTGTTGGATAGAATGTTCTGTATATGTCAGGTCCATTTGGTTTACGGTGTTGTTCAAATCCTTTATTTCCTTATTGATTCTCTGGATGAGCTATCCATCGCTGAGAGTGGGGTATTAAAGTCCCCAACTATTATTTTATTATTATTTATTTCTCCTTTTAGCTCTGTTGATTTTTGATTTCTGTATTTAGGTATTCTGATGTTGGGTGCATAAATATTTACAATTGTTATACCTTTTTGATGTATTCACCCATTTATCATTATATAATGACCTTTTTATCATTTTTAGATTGAAGTCTATTTTATCTGATATAAACATAGTTACCCCTGCTTTTTTTTTTTTTTTAATTGCCATTTGCCTGAAGTGTCTTTTTCCAACCTTCACTCTCAAGTCTATACGTCTTTAAGGCTAAAGTGAGTTTCTTTTATATTTATATTTTTATTTTTACTTTTATTTTTATTAGTAAATGTGGGGCTTGAGCTCATGACTCTGAGATCAAGACCTGAGCTGAGATCAAGAGTCAGATGCTTAACTGCATGAGTCACCCACCCCTAAAATGAGTTTTGTAAAAGCAGTATATTTTTGGATTTTCTTTTTATCCATTCAACCATTCTATATCTTCTTCTTTTTTTTTTTTTTTAAAGATTTTTTATTTATTTATTTGACAGAGATAGAGACAGCCAGTGAGAGAGGTAACACAAGCAAGGGGAGTGGGAGAGGAAGAAGCAGGCTCCCAGCAGAGGAGCCTGACGTGGGGCTCGATCCCATAACGCCGGGATCACGCCCTGAGCCGAAGGCACATGCTTAACCGCTGTGCCACCCAGGCGCCCCCAACCATTCTATATCTTCTAATTGAAGGATTTAATTTGTCTTTAAAGTAATTATTGATAGGTAAGAACTTACTATTGCCATTTTGTTAATTGTTTTCTGGTTGTTTTGTAGATCTGTTTTTCCCTGTTTCTTATCCTGCTATCTTTTTGTGTGTGTTTTGATTTCTTTTGTTATAGTGTGCTTTGCCTTCTTTATCGTGTTCTTTTGTGTACTTATTATAGGATTTTTTGCTTGTGGTTGATAAGCCCTACAGAACATATCTTAAACTTATAACATCCTATTTTTAAACTGATAACAACTTCAATAGAATTTGTAAACTTATACTTTTACTTTTCCTCCTCCTCACATTTTAGGTTATTGCTGTTACAATTTACATGTTTTTATTGTGTAACTAATAACAGGTTATTGTATTTATGGTTTGTTTTCTTTTTAAACTAAAGTTGTAAATGAATTATGCATCACTATTACCATATTGCAGAATCTAACTATGATTATATATTTACTATTAGATTATAGATTTATGCTATGTTTTTGAGTTTTTATGATATTAATTAGAATTCTTTTACTTACCATTCAAAGAACTGTCTTCAGGATTTCTTGTAAGGGAGAACCTCTTTAACATTTCTTATAAGGCAGTCTGGTTGTAATGAACTCCTTCAGTATTTGTTTGTTCAAACAAGTATTTATCTCTCAGTTTCTGAAGGATAGCTCTACTAGGTTTAGAATTCTTGGTTGACAGTTATGTTCTTCCAGTATTTTTAATATGCTATCCTATTCTCTCCTGCCCTGAAAATTTTTTTGTTCAGAAATCCACTAGTCTTATGAGGATCCCTCTTGCATATAGCTTTTCTCTTTTCTCTTGCTGCTCTTAAAATTCTTTCTTTGACTTATGACAATTTAATTATAATGTGTCTCAGGTTAGCCCTATCTGATTCAACCTATTTGAGGTCTTTTGGGCCTCAAGGATGTGAATGTCCATTTCTCTCTCTAGGTTCAAAAAGTTTTCAGCCATTATTACTTTAAATATAGTTTCTGTCCCTTTCCCACTTCTCCTTCTGGAATTCCAATAATGCAGATATTATTTCTTTTATTGTGTCCCATAATTTCCACAAGCTTTCTTCACCATTTTTGTTCCTTTTTTGCTTCTCTGACTGTGTAATTTCCAATGTCCTGTCCTCCAGATAGTTGATTCTTTCTTCTTTATGATCAAATCTATTTTTTAAACTCTCTATTGAATTATTCAATTCGATTCTTTTTTCAACTATTTTTCAACTATAGGATTTGTTTGATTTTTTTAATGGTTTCTATTTCCTTGTATTTCTCTTTTTGTTCATGCATTGTTTTCTTAAATTCATTTAGTTGTCTATATTTTTTTTGTACAGTAAACTCCTTTAGGAACATTATTCTGAATTTTTCATCTGACAGTTCATAGGTCTCCATTTCTTTAGGGTCAGTTGTTGGAGCTTTATTAGTTTCCTTTGGTGGTACCACATTTATCTGATTTATTTGTGATCCTTGATTCCTTATGTTAGTATCTGCATTTGAGTAATCAGGCTCCTCTTCCAAACTTTACAGGTTTTGACAGAGATACTTCTTCACCAGTCATCTCAGTTTGAGTTTCTTGGTATGTTTATTGATAACATCCTTGAGCAGGTGGGGCCTGCTATTATGGTCTGGTTTTGGGTGAGGCAACCATTTGAGTTCTGAGAACATGGAATGGGATAGGTGTGCCACTGGTTCAAAACAGTTGGGAAGGACTGCTGGCTTGGTTTCCTTCCTAAGTGAGGCTGAAGGATAGGCTTCGTGGTTGCCTGGATTCTCTGATCAGGCTTACTACATGATCAGGACTGGGTACTATATTCAGTGGTAGATTGGCTATGAATTATCTTCCCTGTCTGGCAGGGCAGCAGGACAAGGCCCAAGGCTTATATAGATCATTGTTTGTGGGTCTGAATTAGGCCGTAGTGTGCACTGAATTCCCTGGTCAGGTGAGGCCACTAGTTCTGCTCTGCAGACAGGGGAAACCAGGGGCTGTACACTCCATTCAATTGCCATTGTATCTAGTGCTGTTGGATGGCATTGCAGCTTCCTGTGTTCTAGGTTCTCTGGTCAAACAGACTGAAGGCTGTGTTCAGTAATGACTGGGGCTATAAATTAGATTCCCTGTCCAGGTGCCATGGGAGAAGAAGCTCTAGAGCTAGTAGGGTTCTTTGTTTGTTGTCTTAACTCAAGCTAACTTACACCACACCTTCCCTGACTGAACAGAGCCACTGACTTTATTTTGCAAACTATTGGCTTTACCTACATGCCTCTCAGCTCCAGGAGCTGTCTGCATCCTTTCTAGTCAAATGGGGCAAGAAGACACTTTCCACAGCAGGTAGGGCTATGTCTCAGTTCCTTTGTTTGGGTGGGAGTGGGAGGGGGACAGACTGCTCCAGGCTGCTTAATTTCTCAAACAGGCTCTCCAGGTGGGGGGGCCAAGAACTACCCTCAGCCTTGGCCAGGAGTTAATCCCCCTGCCTATGCATAGCATGGAAATGCTCCACACACAGCCCTGGCTTTACTTGTAGGGGTGATCAGCTCTGCTTGGCTGCCTGCCTGCCTGCCCCTTGGCTCAAGCATTGCTGGGCTGCACTGTTTCCAGGAGTTGTCAACAGCCTTTCTGGGCAGGTGGGGCTGGAAGACACTCTCCATGGAGGGTGGGGCTGTGATTCTGCTTCTTGCCTGGGTGTGGGCAAACTGGGCTCTAGGGCTAGCAAAACTGCCTCTGAATCAGACAGATCAGTGTACCTAGCTTGGTTCTGCAGATGAGCAATACCTCTGGTTGGGATCAGTACTCGGGCAATGCAGATATGAACTCAGTCTGCCAAGATTGCAGACTGGTGGTTGCAAAGCCCTTCCCCCTTTCTCTGTCACAGTCAGATTCCCATTGGTTGAGCAGATTCCCCTGCAATCCGCATGGTGTGAAATCAGAGTAGAAGCTCCCACAGTGCTGGGGGTTGCTGGGTTCTCTTTTCCCACCAGGGGAATGGAGGCTTAGTGGAGACCTCTCCATGTGGTGCTGTGCGGGCCTGAGGGAGGAGCAATGTGATCAACCTGTAGCTGCTTTTCTAATCCCTCTAATGCAATCTGTCCCGGTCCCTGTGGTGCAGGGGGTGCTTCAGCTTCATCCCCATGTTCCAGGATTCTCTCAGTGGCGTCTTGTTCTTGAAGAGTTGTGAGCTTTATTTCTTGTGAGGGGGAGTGATGTCAGGAACAACTTATGTGGCCATCTTGGTCTATGAGAGCTTTTCATATTTTCCCTCTTAATCCTAATGCATTTAAAAATTAAGCCATTGAATGTTTATTTCACAATGCTTTAGAAAAATCTAGTTCATTTGTTATTTCTGCCAATTTTTCATACAGTTCTCCTTTTGTCTCAGCCACTTCTCCTTTGATTGCAGACATCTTATCACCCTCTTAAAAAAATTTCTTTTATAGGTGCGCCTGGATGGCTCAGTCATTAAGCGTCTGCCTTCGGCTCAGGGCGTGATCCCAAGGTCCTGGGATTGAGCCCCATGTCCGACTCCCTGTTCCACTGGGAGCCTGCTTCTTCCAATTCCACTCCCCCTGCTTGTGTTTCCTCTCTTGCTGGCTGTCTCTCTGTCAAATAAATAAATAAAATTAAAAAAAAATTTCTTTTATAAAACCATGAGAACATGTTTTAGTGAATTTTACCAAGCATTAAAACAGATGCTGCTATTTACACTTTCCTTTTTAAATGCATGTCTTTTGTCTGCCTCTTGAAAGGTGTGCCTTTTTTATTGTTCTTATGGGATCTTTTCTAAGTTGCCCTCTTCTTTCTAGTCATCTTTGATAGGGGTAATTTCTTATAGTCTTAGTATTTGCCTCTAGCAGGGGACAAATGGAGTCTTTTTGTTTTGCCTCAATATTTGGATTTGTTAGAATCCTCCTGTTAACATTTTAGGCTAGTGGGGTGGTTCATGGTTCATTGATCCAGGAATAGCTAAGGAAGAAGCTAAGACTGTGGTCAATACCACTTGGGCACTTCTCTTTGAGGTTTTCCCTCATGTTTTGTGAAACAATTTGTAGAGGCTTTACCCAGTATGGTCCAAGCTCCTTTCTAAGTTTGTTCACCATGGCATCAAAGAACCTTGATGTTAAAGGAAGAAATTCCATGTTAATGCCACTAATAATTTATTTTGTGTGCTTGCTTCATTTCTGGTCTCCCGAAACAGCTGTTCTTGAAATCATTTTGTTCTCCCTACTGTTGGGGCAGCTCATGTAGTTGGGGTTAGAGTCCTTGATTTCTACAGACTAGTTCCTCGGTTAGCAATATAGTCTACATGGTGTATCTCCCTGGTTCCTCTGGTATAGTTCTCAGTAAATAGTGCAGTTCAGTGTTCCAGATTTTCTTTTACTGTTTTGCATTACTTAATCTTTATGCCATAAAGGAGTCAAAAAGTGTCAGATGCCTTTGTTTTAGTTACTAACTGCATCTGGAAGTCTTTAGGCACTACATCTAATGAGAGGTTCTTAGAACACTAAGAAGGAATACTTTTTAAAGGCACACATGTAAAAAGGTATCCCTTTGATCTATGTCATTCTAGAGGGCTTGATGTATTAGAGAGGCAGACTGGCTCCTTATAAGAAGGAATATTGGACAATTACGGCTGTCCAAAAATGTAATGGATCTTTTACAATGTTTGAAGTATCTTATTCACTGAAGACTATTTCTTGTGGGCCCCATGGGTTGTAATATCACCAGCCTAAATATTTGACATTAGGGTCTATGTAAATAAAAAAATTAAATTAACATTTTAAAAGTGTCTTTTTTGTCTTAATTAATTGTTGACTTGGAAAATACATTCAGTCTGTCTCTTCTCTTTACCCTCCAGATGGTAACTTTTCTGATGTCATTTTGGCACTATTCTTAACTGCATAACAGGAACTGAATTCAGCTGATTTATAGTTTGAATATATTATTGGAAATTGCCATTGTAACAAATGACAATACTCGACATTCTCAGGATAAAGCCATAAGAATATTATAAATAGAAAAATATTACATTTCTAAGAAAAATGAATGAAAATGTATTGTGTGTGTGTGTGTGTATGTTTTCATAGTCAGCCAAAAAAAAAAAAAAGTACTTTGACCTAATCCATGTGGAAAATCTCAACGTGAGATGATGCCCTGGAGTGAATAGTCATGTGAATACTATCCCATCTTTTGATTCCCAAAAGTTGTTTCCTGAACTCCACTGTGTAGTTCTAGATATCTCTAGGCAATATTAGCATAAGTAAGGCAAAAAGAAAAAAAAAGGGAAGACTTTACTGCTCATCCATGTCTACCCCACAGTGATTCTCCTGTCCAGAGTATCCAATGAATGGAAGCCAGCATGCACCACTGAATCCCTGTTTACAGCTATTTGGACAGGATTGGACACTGGGTTCATAGACAATCTGACTTACTGGCCTGGTTCATGAAGATGAACTAGGCTTCCCTCTTTGGAAACTGAGCTAATGTTCAAAGGGAAGTTTCTGGAGAAGATAGTAATAAGCAGATCTGTGAGGTGCTGCATAGTCACACTAATGACAGAGTACTAGAGTATAGCTTGGTGAACTCCTGCTGCCAATGTCTTCAGAGCTACTACGCTAATCGCACAGAGGACCATCCCTATTGTAGTCCCTCCTTCCAGATTATTGTCATTCCCCATTTACTCATGTCAAAGTAGTTAAACAAGGAGGCCATTACACAAACCAAAACCTAAGTCAGAGTCAACACACTTAAATCTGAGAAAATGAAACTTAAGAACAACCAATCACAGCTAACAAGACTTTCCCAAATAAAGTAACTACTTAACCTATAGCCAATCAAATAATTTCCTTGCTTTGTTTCTGTATCTTCTCTATAAAATCTTTCCTCCTAGCTCCCATAGGCAGAGCACTCCTAATCTTTGGTTTGGTGCTGCCTGATTCAAATCAATGTATGCTCAAATAAACTTTTGAAAATTTTGATGTGCCTCAGTTTGTTTTTTAACACTCACAACAATAAATCCTCTTGCTTGAATTAGCTTCAGTGAGTCTCTGTTTTTTTTTGTGACCAGATGAGTAACTAAAATTAGGTTCTGCGTTAACCTAACGGTTGAGGAGATATAAAAGAAATAATGGGTCTCAGGTACAGAATCAAAATGTCTTAGAAACCAGTAGGATTTGGATGATAGAGGGAAGACCCAAAGATAAGTCTCAAACCACTAGGCTAGGTAACACAGAAGAAAGAGCAGGGCTGGGAAAGAATATTTTGAGTCTAGGTTTAAATGTGTTAAGATTGTGGTACCTGTTGGACTATTAGTAGAGATACATATTAAACAGTTGGATATATCAGTTTGGATGTGTCTTAAAGCAATATCTTCCCCCCTTTCATATCTTAATTGCTATGAAATTTCTTTTATATTGAATTATTTATAATTAAGAATTTTGACACTGGTTTAACCGGCAAATTGAGAAATTGTAAGAGTAAATCAAACTAATATAGCATCATACCATTAATAATTAATGTTTAATTCTTTTAAAATAACCTCATTATTGTTATTTTGGCCTTCTGTACTTTGATCATAGAATTTCAATCCATAAAATTTGAATATTTCATTCAACTGATAGTATGTTTCTTACTTTAAGTTAATAAATTATGATGCTTTATTATGCAGCAGTCCTTTGTGCATTGTTTTTATTAGTATGAGCTAGTTGCCAAAGGACTGAGAAATTATGAGCTAGCAATAAAATTGTGTTTCTGGAGGCACAAATTTGAGGAATCAATCATGAACTTGTAATGTTTCCCAGATAATTTGGTTGAGAGGTGGACAGTTGGACTCTAGACATCATATTTTGTTCTGTTGCAATAAAACACTTATAAATCCATATCTGCATTATATTTGGGTTTTTCTTCTTAGTGACCTAAGTGGTAAAAAAAAAATCTATTAACTGTATAGAGATATAAGTTTGCTGCTTAGTGAATTAAAGATGCAAATTAATTGCCTTCCAAAACTCCACTGGGCTATATAGGAAGAGAATATTTTAAAAGGCATGAGCTCACAAAAGATGAGAGTGGAGACAAAAGCAACATAATTTTGGAAAATGAAATGACCCATGAGTGAGTAGCAGACATTGTAGCAAACTGGTAAAAGCTGTATACTTAGCTTGTGTTTTAAAAGATGAGAATTAGTTCAGTTTACCTTGAAGAATTGCAAAAGAGACTAAGGATTTATTGGCTCAGCTACCTCTGGCAGTTGGAAGGTACAGTGGGATGATACTCTAAAATAGAAAAAAATTGATTGAAACGTCCTAAGGAGGGAATTATATCCCAGTTCCACTTCCTCTTTCTGAACACGTAGATAACTGCCTCCCTCCAGGTAAATCAGCAGAGATTTAGTCTCTGGAGGAGGTGACACGGAGGAATCTACACTGGGGAACCCTGAGGATACTCAAGGATGTTTGCATCATACTGAAAACAGGTATTAAGTAAACATATGCATATTAGAGGCTGAATCCCAGCTTCTTACTCTATATACAACTAGATCACTTCTCAGGCATTTACTTTTGAAGAAGAGAAAAGGATGAATCTTCTCTAGGGAATCTGCCCAATCCTAGATGAAAGACCTAAATACAATACAATACAATACAATACAATACAATACAATACAATACAATATGATACGATACAATACAATACAGGCCTCCTGATGACAATGACATGGCCTGGCTAGATCACTTGCAGTGATAGAGTCAACAAGCTCCACCTGCATACTCAGAGTTTTGATCTAGAGTTTTCCATCACCCACTCTTAATAATGAACTGGTAAATATGAACACAAAATAGGAAACCTAAGAGAGGCCTTTAATATAAAAATAGAAATCAACTAGCTAAAAGCAAAAAAACTTTGAGGAAGAAACAGAGACTCTGCAGGGGGAAGAAAACATAAAACGTTTTGCATAACCTTTTTAGAGAGTTAAGTCTGTTGAAATAGTAAAAAAGAACAAAAAGTTACAATAAAGAAGTAGTAAGAGAACAAAAAAGAGCTTTTAGTAATTTAAAATAAGACAGAAGAAACCTCGAGAGGATTGTAAGAGCAGAAGAAATCTCTCCCCAAATAAAACAAGCATGGTAAAAAAACAAAAACAAAAACAAAACAAAACCTAAGTCACCACCATCACCACCAAGAAACAAAGAGATTGAATTTCAGTGGGATGATAATACCTTAAGACACAGTACAAGAGGTCTAATATCCTATTTAATAGAAGTTCCAGAAGGAGACCAAAGAAAGGAGAAGAAAACATTAAAGAAATAATTCCCCCCCAAATTTCTGGAACTGAAAGGCATGAGTTAACCAACTGCAAAGGGCTCATCAAATGTAACCCATCCGCTGAGGTAGGTGTAATCGTTGGGCACTCAACCATCCAATGAGGAACCCTGTATACAAAGGTGGAGTTGTGCGAAGCACGTCTGTATGCTTTTATGCAGTGGCCCTGAGTGCCTAGCACTGAGGCCCACAAATGTGAAATTTTGTCATCATTGGGACAGAAGAAGTTTCTATATTGTGTGTTTGTATGGGGAGGGGAGAGAGAGATAGAGACAGAGACCCTAAAGGATCTGGAATCAGAATTGCTTTTTACTTCTCATCAACACTGAAGCTCTAAGGCATGGAGCAATGCTTTAAAAATTCTAGGAAGAGTGGTATCAAACCTAGAGTCCATACCTAGCCAAAGTTAGTATGCAGATAGGATAAAAACATTTTCAGACATGCAAGGTTTTAAAATATTTACTTCCATCAAATTTGTCCCTTCTCAGGAAGCTACTGGAGTATGTGCTCTGCCAAAACACAGAAGTAAACAAATAAAGAGACACAGTCTACACTACACAGGAAATCTAACAGAAGATATAGGTGGAAGGAATCCTCAGGGTAAAAAGGAGAAGAAAAATAGTCCAGACTGGAGCAGTTCAGACAACTCCAGCAGATTTGTTTCTTCAAGAAAATGAAACTGATAGAATGAATACATGATCTGCCTTATTTTTGGCATGATATGCAGAGTTTCTAGGTGAATGAATCGTAAGGGACAGAAAATTAAGAAGTAATCTGTAACAGACCTTAAATATAACCACCTCAGGTTATCTTGGTCACAAGTCTTTTTGTTGGCCGTTGGGCACTTTTTTCTAATGTGGGTCCAACCTGCCAGCACCTCAGCTAAAGCCTTCCATTCCTCAGGCTGATCTGTTGCTGTTAGGTGTGAGTCCTTTGGGTGACCAACCATGCTGGCTCACCCAGAACTGAGGTAAGATTTCTGGCAGGTGGGATTTTCAATATGAAACCTGGTAAAACCACAGGCAAACCGTTACAACTGGGCTTGGTAATGCTGGGACTTTTACATCCCTGGGGAGACCAACGGGAGGCCAGAACTGGTGGGTAAGTTGCCTCCCTGCCCCCACACCAGTCCTTCTGAAATACAGACTCCGAAGATGGTCCTGCAAGAGGGAGCCATCGGCTGCACCTGATATCAGCTGGAGACTGGTTCAGTCATTCACTCCCTCGTATTTGCTTGCACTATGTTCCTGCCCCTCTCTCCTTTCCTTTATTCCTGTGTCCCTAAGGTTTTCACCCGCCCCAGGAACATGCTGGCATACAAGTTTTATCTTTGGTACTGTTTTCTAGGGAACGCAGGCTTCGGGGCAAACAAATACTGCCTCAACAATGATCAGTTCTAGGAATAAAAATATTGTACAGAAATTTGAAATTTAATCATAGCTTTACTCTGATCAGTATTTACATATTGATGATATTTTAACACACTGAATAGTGACCTAACTGAAAGCATGATGGACCTGGTTTGGGAAAATGAGAGAATGGGAAGGGTGAACATGTGTGGTGAGGTACAGGTGAGAAAAGGTTAAATCCTTAACTTGCATAGCGGGAAGTAAATGAAAAATTAAGAAGTTATTCGAAGATAAAAAAAATTTAAAAATAGACACAAAAAAATCAACCGACATACTTTAAACTATTTGCTGCTGGGGAAGGAGAACGGGAGTAGAGGGTCCAGAGGCCACTTTTGTCTCAACAAGCATTGATTCTTTAAACTATGTTCATTTAAAACTCTGATAAAGGCTTGGCAGCAGCCACCATGCAGACCAGACTTGGCTTCTTCTGCAACCATGTCTGACGTACATAATATGGCTGAGATTGAGAAATTCAATAAAGCGAAATCGAAGAAGATAGAAACCCCTTCAAAAGACACGATTGAACGGAGAAGTAAGCAGGCGAATTGTAATGAGGACTGGGCTGCCAATATGTGCTGTACAGTCCGCAAGCATTGCCTTCTTATTTTACTTGTTGAGCTGTTTAACTTCGTAAGATGAAAAGAGCTTAGATCAAGTTTAAATGACTGCTGCCCCTTTTCCCATCAAAGAATCTGAACTACTGACCATAAATGCTGAGCCTCCTCTTCCATCTGCCTGTCTGGGGGGCGGGAAAGGAAAAGAACTTGTTGGTGAAGGAAGAAGTTGGGGGGGGTGACCAGTAAATACTAAATTGGTCCAAGGTGTCAGGCAGGCTATATAACGCAGTTTAATCAGACTGCCATTTTTTCTTCAAATGATTTTAATTATTGGAATGCACAATTTTAAAATATGCAAATAAAAAGTTTAAAATGTCGTTGGTGTGTAAAAAAACTTGGATCAAAATAAAAATAAACTCCATGGCTACTTTTAAATAATTTAAATTTCATAGAATTTGGTGAAGTTTTATTACTTGAGATCTAATAGCATCCGATTGCTTTCAAGTAACTTCTTACCAAATTGGCCCAAAGCTATATTTTCTTTTGGCATATATTTAGAATATGTGTATCCTGCGTATTTGTATTATTTAGTCTATAGGTTAATTTAAGTGTAAAAAGCCAAGAAGGAAAATTTTGGCAGCACTTGGATCTTGTTTTCATTCCACTAGGTGTCAGCATAACACTGTGAATTTGAATGTTGTTGGGTGCCCAAGGATGAAATCCTTGCTTGTTCAAACATATTTTTATTTATCTTTCCAAGGATGATGATGTGACATTTAGATTTAATAATGTAATCTCTTGTGTATTGTCTACCCAAATGTTCATTTTTATTGTACCTATTCAAATTAATGTCAGCTGCTTAAATTAGTTAAGCTTTGGTGCTAATTTACATCAAGAGACTAGAAAAAGAAAGCAATCACACACAGGAATGACAGCAATGAGTATGTTTCCGGTATTGTATTTTGGGTTTTCAGTCAGTAGCTTTTTTCTTCAATAAGTTATGAAAGACATTTGGCCAATAGAAAGATCAAAAATATAACATTTTCCCCTTGTGTAACCTAGTTTATAAATATGTTTTAAAGGATATGAGCAATAACTGACTAGCTTACCATGTTGACTGATAAGCTTTCTGTTAAGAGAACGTGTTAAGTAATTCATAAGTTAAATATTTTTAACTGTGACTATCCAATGTAGTCTCTCTCTGACTACCCAATGTAGCATCACAGGGTTTGGCTTTGTGTTGGCATGACCTTGATTCATTAGAACATAAAGTTCATCTTAATATTAAATAGTGAAAACATGCCTTAGGTTAGATCTTCATAGGCCAAAAATAGATGAATATTTGTGAAAGTTATTTCATATGAGTTCTGTTTTCTTTAGAATACAAAAATTTTTTGCCAATAAAACTGTTAACATTCTACTTTTTTTTAAGTACGCTCCACGAGGGGCTTGAACTCATGACGCTGAGATCAAGGGTCACATGATCTACTGACTGAGCCAGCCAGGTGTCCCACAACTGTTAACATTTTGATATCTCTAAAGATATCAAATAGATAGATACCCCTAACTATTTTTGGCAAAATAATCTTTTTTGCCCCAGGTTTTTATTTAAATTCCAGGTAGTTATCATGCAATGTAACATTGGTTTCAGGTATAGAATTTAGTGATTCATTACTTACATACAACACTCAGTGCTCATCACAAATGCCCTCCTTAATACCTATCACCTACTTAACCCCCTGCCCACTTTCTAGTAACCATCAGTTCTCTATGGTTAAGAGTCTATTTCTTGGTTTGCCTCTTTTTTTTCCTCCCATATTCATTTGTTTTGTTTCTTAAATTCCACATATGAGTGCAATCACATGGTATTTGTCATTCTCCGGCTGACTTATTTTACTTAGCATAATACTCTCTGGCTCCATCCACGTTGTTGCAAATGGCAAGATTTCATTTTTTTGACGGTTGAGTAATATCCCATTGTATATATATACCACCTCTTCTTTATCCATTTATCAGTTGATGAACATTTGGGCTCTTTCTATAGTTTGATAATGATGCTGTAAACATGGGGTGCCTATATCCCTTCAAATCGGTAAATACTTAATGCATTTGCTGGATTGTAGGGTAGTTCTATTTTTAACCTTTTGAGGAAACTTCACACTGTTTTCCAGAGTGGCTACATCAGTTTGCATTCCCAAAACAGCGTAAGACAGTTCCCTTTTCTCTGCATCCTCACAATACCTGTTATTTCCTGTGTCATTAATTTTAGCCATTCTGACAGGTGTGAGGTGATATCTCATTGTAGTTTCGATTTGCATTTCCCTAATGATGACTGATGTTGAGCATCTTTTCATGTGTTTGTTAGCTATCTGGATGTCTTCTTTGGAAAAATGTCAATTCATGTCTTCTGCCCATTTTTAAACTGGGTTGTTTTTTGGGTGTTGAGTTGTGTAAGTTCTTTATATATTTTGGATACTAATCCTTTATCAGATATGTCATTTGCAAATATCTTCTCCCATTCCATAGGTTGTCTTTTAGTTTTGTTGATTGTTTCCTTCACTGTACAGAAGATTTTCATCTTGATAAACTCCAAATAGTTTATTTTTGCTTTTGTTTCCCTTACTTCAGGAAACATATCTAGTAAGAAGTTGCTACTGCTGATGGCAAAGAGGTTATTGTCTTGGCTTTCCTATAGGATTTGGATGGTTTCCTGTCTCACACTGAGGTCTTTCATCCATTTTTAATTTTTTTTTGTGTATGGTATAAGACAGTGCTCTAGTTTCATTCTTTTGCATGTTGCTCTCTAGTTTATCCAATACCATTTGTTGAAGACACTATCTTTTTCCATTGGATATTCTTTCCTGCTTTGTCAAAGATTAATTGCCCATGTAGTTGTAGGTTCATTTCTGGGTTTTCTATTCTGTTCCATTGATCTCTGTGTCTATTTTGTGCCAGTACCATACTGTCTTGATCACTACACTTTTGTAATCTAGCTTGAAGTCTGGAATTGTGATGCGTCCAGCTTTGCTTTTCTTTTTCAAGATTGTTTTGGCTTTTGGGGGTCTTTTGTGGTTATATACAAATTTTGGGATTGTTTGTTCTAGTTCTGTGAAAAATGCTGGTGGTATTTTGGTAGGGATTACATTCAATGTGTAGATTGTTTTGGATAATATAGACATTTTAACAATATTTGTTCTTCTAATCCATGAGCATAGAATGTCTTTCCATTTTCTTGTGTCATCTTCAATTTCTTTCATGTTTTGTAGTTTTCAGAGTACAGAACTTTTACCTCTTTGGTTAGCTTTATTCCTAGGTTTCTTATGGTTTTGGTGCAATTGTAAATGAGACTGATTCCTTGAATTCTCTTTCTGTTGCTTCATTTTTGGTGCATAGAAACGCAACAGATTTCTGTACATTGATTTTATATCCTGTGATTTTACTGAATTCATGTATCAGTTCTAGCAATTTTTTGGTGAAGTCTTTCAGGTTTTCTATATGGAGTATCATGTCATCTATAAATAGTGAAAGTTTGACTTCTTCCTTGCCAATTTGGATGCCTTTTATTTCTTTTTGTTGTCTGATTGTTGTGGCTAGAACTTCCAGTACGATGTTGAGTAAAAGTGGTAACAGTGGATATCTTGTCTTGTTCCTGACTTTAGGGGAAAGGCTCTCAGTTTTTCCCAATTGAGGATGATGTTTTCTGTGGGTTTTTCATATATGATCTTTATTATGTTGAGGTATGTTCCCTCTAAACTTACTTTGTTGAGGGTTTTTATCATGAATGGATGTTGTACTTTTTCAAATGATTTTTCTGCATCTATTGAAAGGATCATATGGTTCTTATCCTTTCTTTTGTTAGTGTAGTGTATCACATTGATTGATTTGCCAATATTGAACCACCCTTACCGCCTAGCAATATTTCCCACTCAGTCGTGTTGAATGATTCTTTTAATGTACTGTTGGATTTGATTTGTTAGTATTTGAGAATTTTTGTATCCATGTTTATCAGGAATATTGGCCTGTAGTTCTCCTTTTAGTGGAGTCTTTGTCTGGTTTTGGTATCACAGTGATGCTGGCTTCATAGAATGAATTTCGAAGTTTTTCTTTCATTTCTATTTTTGGGAATAGTTTGAGAAGAATAGGTATTAACTCTTCTTTAAATCTTTGGTAGAATTCTCCCATGAAGCCAAACAAACTTTTGTTTGTTGGGAGATTTTTGATTACTGTTTCAATTTCTTTGCTGATTATCAATCTATGTAAGTTTTCCATTTCTTCCTATTTCAGTTTTGGTAGTTTTTTTTGTTTCTAGGAATTTATCCATTTCTTCCAAGTTGTACAGTTTGTTGGTATATAATTTTTCCTAATATTCTCTTATAATTTTTTGTATTTCTGTGGTGTCAGTTGTGATTTCTCCTCTCTCATTTGTGATTTTATTTATTTGGGTCCTTTCACTTTTTGATAAGTCTGGCTAGAGGTTTATCAATTTTATTAGTTTTTTCAAAGAATCAGCTCCTGGTTTCATCAATCTGTTCTATTGCTTTTTGGAAAAATAATCTTTTAAAAATTTAGATTGAAGAAATTTTATATATTACAAACCTAAAGTGAAGGATACGTACACATATATACACATGTATATGTATGTGTATATGCACACACACACATCTAAAAATACAAGGAACAGGTCTGCCTTTACATTCTGTTCATTGTGTTTAGAATAGTACCTGGAACATAACAGGTGTGTAATAAATGTTTGTTAAAAGGATAAATTAATAGATACGAATAGAGAAGATACATGTGTAAGAGATTTGATCAATAAGACTTGGTCACTCATGGAAGTGAAGTGTGAAGAATTGAGAAGGACTCTTGGGATTTTCTAAGGTTTTAGAAGGCTTGGTGGTGGCATTCATTAAAATTTGAGACTCCAGGAAGAGGCATAAATGTGGCAGGAAAGATAACGAGTGCAGATTTTACCATTTTGAGGCCGTGTAGCAGACAGCAAAGTGAAGCTGTCTGACAAACATTGGCTGTAAAACAGATGCATTTGGTCGAAAAGTTTGAGCTGGAGATACAGAAGTTATGATGTAGGAGGGGTCAGAGAAGTGGATTAGATCATCCAGGTGGAGCTGTTCAATGAGAGAAAAAGCAGAAACCTTGCAGAAAAATATTTTAGGACCAACAGTATAACAGGGTCTTGGAAAACAGGCTCGGAAAGCAAGCATAAAGCAGGAGTCTCAGAGGGCAGTGAATTTCAAGAAAAATGGAGTGGTCACCAAGGTCAAATACTGCAAATAAATACAGCCACTTGAGCAATAAAAGAAGTAGATGGATTTGTAAATTAGGAAATTGTCTGTGACTCCTACATGAGCTAGTTCGGTGGAGTTATGTGAATGAATTACTGTCTATACTTACTGTATGATTGAGGAATAAGTAGGAGGTAAGAAAGTGACTATAGATTGTGGACTGCATTTTGGTGCACTATGAATATTTTAAAAAGGGGGAGCAAGAGAACATGTCACTCAGTGTTTGCTAAAGCCAGCTGACTTAGAGGTGGGACTTATGGAGCAGTGAATCAACAATCTTCAAACTGATATATGCACTCTTGAAGTCCAGAAGACTTTATAAAGTTCATGGGCTTAGAATTTTAAGAGATCCAATGTCCACATACTCAACTCCCATACTTACTGTTTCCTAATATTAATTGGCCTGAGAACTTCAGTTAAAACATCATGCTTCTCTTTTTCTCCCACTTTCCTTTTGTAACAATATTTCTCCCATTTTAAAAAATAAAATCATACCTTACATCCAATCTGGTATTCATCACCCCAGGGTGTGAAAATTCCTAGAACACCAAACAAAAGGAAAATTTGTATTGATGATAAGAAAGTGAATGTCTCTAATGGCTCAAAGACAAATCCTTTTGGAAGTCAAGGTATTTCTAATTCGTTGCTTTCAAAACAACTGAAGAAGCTAATAGATCATTAAAATATACTTTTTGATAATAGATCACCATGTGATTTTTGGCATAAACTTGAAAGGAGTGCAAATAGTTGAGTTACATTGCTAATACCAAAATTTCCATTCCCATCTGTCCCATACCACATTGTTATGTGAATAATTTTGCTCAGTAAAACAATAAAGAATTAAATCCATGCTTAACACTGCCTTTTATCATAAATAATATTCATTTTTACATAAACTAAAAAAAAAAGCAAAACAAAACAATAAAAAAGAATTCCAGAGTGTATAAAGGAAAGTGTTGGGAAAGACAAGAGCATTGGCAGTTAGAATTGAAGAAGTGTTGGGTATCATATAAAAGGTAAGGTCAGTAAAGAGTGTGAATGTTATGCTAGACTGGGTAAACAGTGGCAATGGGATTAATGTCCCCAGGTTTGAAGGTTCTAAGTCGATACTGGCAGAGGCCTCAGGTAATATGAGCAGTCCAATGAGGCCAACTATCTATAACTCTAGTTCTTCCTCAGTATCATCCCAATTTTATTTAGTATATGTGTAGCCCAAGCAAGCCCTAGTTCTTCATCAGGATTCATACTTTAGGAAGGCATTCAAGTCAGCGTTGACTGTGATTGGATGAATCCTGAAGAGACCTTTCATCAGGTAGTGTAAGGAGACTCAATACATGTAAGAAAACCCAATTCACCACTTAAGAAATAAGAACTTGACTGTTTTCTTCAAAGCAGTATTCTGAATGCGTGGTACGCTGCCTGGCATAGTGCTCGAATACCTTCTGTTGAATGAATTGTCAGTGATTAGAGGTAGCCAAGATTCCCAAGTCTTAACTTAGGGGAACTAATTTGTGTTGCCAACTTGTAAAAATATTTTTGAATTTGTATTTTATTTGTTCACTCCATATAGATTGGAACAAAGATAGGTTCCAATTATATATTTATGTTTATATAATTCAGTTTGAAAATTCTCTTCCAAATATATCTCAAATCTCTTTCATTACCTTAAATGAGGGATAGAGGTGCTACATATTACCAAAAGAAGTATAATTCAAATGATAATATTATTTAATTACATTCTATATACCATAATTATTTGTTTATGGCAATATGTGTTAAAGAGTATTTGTGTCTGGGTAACAGCAAATAGACTAAAACTGCAAATCAGACTTGGTGTCATCGGGTTGAAAATGTCACAGATTTAGCTTTTAATAAGCCAGAATGATTGTGTAAAATAAGATGACTAGCAACAATCTCCACCTGATATTCTTGGGAACATGGGGATGACATTGAAGTTAAGAACTATTTTTAGATTAAAAGTCTTGATATTTTCTGTCAATTAAAATGACTATAATTAACAGCTATGACTAGAGTTTTTTAATTGCAAGTTATAAAAATCCAATTTTAATTAGTTTTAATGATAAGTGGGAATTTATTGGCCCAGAAAGCCAGAAACCCAGAATGCATGTAGCTTTAGCGCAGCTGGATGAAGGAGTTTCAATAATATCATCAAGATCCCCCTCTTTCTTCCTCTCTTGGCTTTCTTTTCTTAGTGTTGCATTTATTTCTAAGCAGATTTCCCCCATGTGGGTGGCCAAGAGGGCATCAATAATCCAAACTTGCTTAGTACTTAGTGCTTTTAAACTCTGAAGGAGAAGATGGATCTTTTTGCTGATAGTTTTAACAAAAAAAGCTGGGAGAGCTTTTATGGGTCTGACACAGGCCACGTATCCAGCCACGAAACATTCATGACGGTCAGCAGAATGCTATACTCTAAGTAATCAGATCTGGATTTTTTTGTATCCCTGTAGAAAAGATTGGTGATGAGGTGTTCCCCACTTGAACCACATGGTTTGAAAATGCCCAGAAAAAGACTGTTACCAGACAAAATGATATGGCATCTAAAATCTTTTTTGGATATTACATTGCATTGATAAACTACATCATAAAAATTTATGCATCAAATAGACTAAACAGCTATAACAAACAGTTAAATATTCAGTGGCTTTTAAGACCAATCAGAATTTGAGGTTCCTTCTATTTTGTTGTTTCTTGTTCCCTACTGTCAAAGCTAGCTCATTGGCAGCAGTCCCCGGGAAGAAGGAAAGGGGATATAGAAGAAGAAAAGAGAGAAAACAACTTTTGTTTAAGGAATGATCCAGAAGCAGCACACATCACTTCTGATCATATCCCATTGACCAGAACATAGTCATATGACCATTCATGGTGGCAAGGGAAGCTAGTAAATGTGGCATCTAGCTGGGTAACAATGTGTTCAGGGGGACTCTATTACTAAAAGGAAGAAGGTGAAAATGTATAATGGGAAAAGTAGTTGTCTCTGCAATGGTTCTTCTTCTAACCTTTACAAACTTAAATAGGGGAAAGTTTTTAAATTACTTTTATTATGGAAAGCATTGCTAACACATGTATTTATATGGGAAAAGAGTAAAGGGAATTTTCACTTTTATAATAAAAGAAAAAGTTTCAGTATAAGTGTTAGTACATTTTAGAGTCCCTTACAGATGGTGGTACTATTGAAGGATGCTTTAATTTTTGACATTACTATGGATATTTTAGAGATAATATTAACATATTTTTCATTTATCAAAGAATGGATATTGATGCTCTTAAAGTTATAAATATTTTGGTTTTGAACTTTTTTATGTCATTGACTAGTATAATCTACATTTTTAGAAAACATGGAATTTACTATCTTGCTTTTGTAAGGAATCAAATTGTTGTAATATCTACTATAAAAGAGTAGATTAAAAATTCAAGTCAAATGGAATTGCAAGATTGTATCTCTTTCTAATGCTAAAAGCTTACTGAGATGGAAAAAGTATAATTTAGCATCACCCACTTGCCAAAAAAAAAAAAAAAACAAAAACGATGCCTGGTTTGGATTTCATCCAGGAAGACATCTGTTTGCCTGAAACTAATAATAGTACAACCCTAATGATATGCCAAACAAGTTATTTTAATAGAAATGCTTTGTTTTGAGAGGTTAAGTTTGGTTACTCAGCAGAACTGCTGTGTTTATAAGGGTATTATGTTTGATTCTGCAACTAGGGAACACACATCCCACTGAAGGCAAGCTTGGGAAATTTGGTGGGAGTTGCTGTACATTTTATAGTTAATATCTAACAGAGTACTCTTGATCTCTAAATGACCTCTCAAGATTAACCACATAAGAAGATTCTAGGCAAGGTAGTAGGAAATCACTTCAAATTTTTTAGAATAGAAATTGGAGATTGTCCATTGCTTTTAAAAAGCACAAATATTCATTCAAATGCCTAGCAGCTATTTCTCAAAATCTACTCAAAATAAAAATTCTGCTTGGTTCATCTTAGTCCGATTATTTCTTACTCCTAATTTTCCTGCTCTAAAACATCAAAACATTTGGATAAAACAAAGGAATAGTCAAATATTTGAATGCTTGGTCTATGTGATTTTAAGCATCTGGATTTTTAAAATCATAGAAAGGACTGAATTTCTCAGATTTTATTCATAATCACTTTTGTGTATATTTAGTATGTTATAATTTTGTAAAGAACTACTGCCATGTGAACCAGGCCAAAAGGGATAATGTTGTAGAGAAAGTCATTTATAAGCTTTTTAGGGCTGTTGCCTAGTTTTAGTGACTGTTCTGTTTAGTTTTCATTGTGCCAGTACTGTTTCATTCAAGCATTTGACCAATGGCTAATATGCATTTAGAAATATGTTTAGAATTTTATCCAATACAATTTTGGTTATTAATTCAGAGGCATCATCTAAACCAAAAATGGGAAGCTAAAGTGTCTCTTTTAACAACATTAAGAAACAGGCTTAACTACTGTAAAAAAAATATATTTAGGGGGCACCTGAGTGGCGCAGTTGGTTAAGCAATCAACTCTTGGTTTCTGCTCAGGTTGTGATCTCAGGGTGGTGAGATGGAACCCTGCATTGGGCTCTGCGCTCAATACGGAGTCTGCTTAAGATTCTCTCTCTCTTTCTCTCTCAGCCCCTTTCCCCAAAATAAATAAATCTTTAAAAAAGAAAATATTTAATGTTTTATATTTTACTTTCTTGAATAGATTACTGACATTTTGTAAGATTAACATTTTTTAAAGGTTTTTATAATGAAATGTAGCTGGTATTATGTGTAATTGATCACATTTTTATGTTAACTAGCCATCCTCTAAAGGCACACAAAGTTCTGAATGCTGTGCAGAGAGAGCAGCCAGAGGAATATTTTCCGGCAAAGTCCAGCTCCACATGTTGTTGCTGACCATGGGAAACAGATTTTGGCCAAAACAAATGCTAAGATTATTCCAGGAACTTTCTGGCACACCTGGAGTTCTTTTCTTAATTAACTAGTCTCTACTGAAATGATTTTCCAGGTCTAGGCTACTTTGGGGGTATGGTTTTAAAATGCATTGATTTAATTCTAGATCTCTATGAGGAGTTTCAGCATATGATAAGAGTCCCAGGGAGAAATAGTAATGGAGTTGTATATATATACTGCTAATTGCCTTTGCACAAGAAATCTCTTTTTTGTTGTTTATTCAAATATAATTTATATTTAATAAAAAACAACCCTTTTTGGGTGTACAGTTCTATGAATTTTGACAAATTTATATACTAGTTTAACACCACAATCAAGATAAAAAAGATTTCTATTATCTGAAAAAATCTCTTTCATGCTTTTTTTGTAGGCAATCCCCTTTCCCACTTCTGGAAACCACTAATCTGATTTCTGTCCTTATAGTTTTATCTTTTCTAGAATGTGATAAATCGAATCATACAGTATGTGGACTTTTGATTCTGGCATAATGCTTTCATTTAACATAACATTTTTGAGATACATCGTGTTATTACATGTATCAGTTTATTCCTTTCCCCCCACCCCCTGAGATTAGCCTCCTTTTAATGCTAATGGAATCACAAATCTATTTGTGCAGACTCAAAAGTAGTCTGAACCAATCATTTGTGGTCAGGCATTCACATTTTCCATAGCCAAGTGGTCCCTTTCCCATAGTCCTGTGCACCCAGGGTTGGTCATATGACACTATTAGGACAATGTTTGGAAGAAAGAAGAAATTTGTTGGAGGACATTTGGGAAATATTTAACCCTCATTTATAAAAAGAAATTTATCATACTCTAGTCCCACAGCTTGCTTCCCCCCCTTCCAGATTCCTGTCTTTAGACATATGATGTCTGGAACTATGGAAGTCATTTTTGCAAGCCTGAAGGGAAGGCCAAAAGACCTATGGAGATAAAATCCCAGAACCTTGTCATTCTTAGCTTATCAACAAACCTTTAAACTGCCTACCTTCAGATTTCTTAGTGTGTATGATGGCTGAATGTGCTTGTTATTTATGCTATTTTAATATGTTATTTGCAGTCAATGACATTCTTGCTGAGAAACTGTCATCCAGTCTAGAAGCCAGTTCAGGTTGGAATTGGGACTCAGTTTTAGAATTGTGTGATTCTGATTATTATGGTCAGAAAATCTCCACTACTACTTTCTACAGTAACTCCCTGTTTTACATGAAATGGGTTGGCACCTAAACATCTTCCTGGAGAATTCCAACCTATCAGTTCACTTAAACAATGATAATTCTACACTATTATGGTTTGCCTTGTAATACACTTACTAGGCTTGCTCCATTCTTTTCTTTTTTTTTTTTTTTAAAGATTTTATTTATTTATTTGACAGAGATAGAGACAGCCAGTGAGAGAGGGAACACAAGCAGGGGGAGTGGGTGAGGAAGAAGCAGGCTCGTAGTGGAGGAGCCTGATGTGGGGCTCGATCCCATAACGCCGGGATCACGCCCTGAGCCGAAGGCAGACGCTTAAACCGCTGTGCCACCCAGGCGCCCCGTTCCATTATTTTCTGGACTGGTTGCAGAACTGTGAAAACTATATTGTTCACTGATTAGGATATTACAATTCTCTTCTAGAGTAAAATTTAAGCATGATTTTCAGATTATTCTCTACAAAAAAGGAGACAATTAACTAGAAAATTTAATGAGTCTTAATAGGAATGTATTGCTCACACTATCCATTATGGCAGTCTCATAATGGTTGATATAAAGTTGCTCAACTGGTATACTTTATTATATTAGGTTAATCTTAAAAAAATAGAACATATCATTTACTTTCAGGAATTAAAGGAACACAAGTTGATTTAAGACAAAATCGAAAATGAATGAAAATTATTTCTGTAGGTAGGCCCACATTTTAATCTGGGGTCTGTCAAATATATGCTATTATTACATACTATTAAGTACTTAGATCAAAGTTATTCCAAACTAACATCCTTATAATTTTACAGTCACTGAACAGGAAATCCTGTCCTGAAAGAATTGTTCTCTCTGCCATTAATGAAGGGATGTGTCCACTGGGAATAGCCTGAGATGGCAATTGGCCCTGCAGAAATATTGGAATAAGATAATATAAAACTTGGAAATATTTTTGTTAATATAACATTTTTATCCTAATAGTTTAGAAGATAATTTTAGACTTAAGCTTATTTTATGTCAAATACTTTTGCAAAGATAGTCAAAGTTTTTGACTAAAGGAACTGCTCATATTTAACTATGCCCCCAAAATAAACTTGAAAGATGTTAGAATTATTCTTTTTACATATTTCATGAATTATTTCTTGAATTAGAGCTAAGAATAGGAAAGTAGGCTATGTTTGGAACTGAATAATAAACTCCACATGACTTCATCAATATTTCATAAAATAATTCCACAAATGTTAATAGATAAGGAATGATTTTGTAATTTTATTAGCTCTTCAACCAGTCTAAGGTACAACTACTTCACTTTTTCCCCAATGCATATGAAACACACTTTCTTGAGAATACTTACCCAAATCTTCGTTCATTTAATATAAGGCCACAGAATTACTCAAGAAATGTAGCAAATTTATGTTACTTTAGATTATCTAAAGGATCTTCTTTGAATAGGTCTTGAGATTGCTTAAAGTTGTAAATTTTAGAACCGAAAAGTTTTTTAGAGATCATCTATTTTATGTTGTTTCAAGTGCCCTGATTTACTCACTGATAGATATATATGTTTTTTTGAGTTGGAGGAAAAGGAGTGAAGTTACAAAAAAGTTCTAGGAATTTCTCATTCTCTATTATCCATCTCATTTGTGGTACAGTCCATAGAAAAGTGTTGTGACTGTGAGTGTCTGTCTGCCATGGCTGCATGGGGATAGAGTTTGAGAAACATTGTTCTATATAGATTACATTATACAGGAGAAAACCAGTGGTCAGAGAGGTGAAATAAATTGCTTAGTTTAAGATAACTATTTAGAGGCATAAGACAGAGAAAAAGTCCTCAAGTAGAAATCAGTCCTCTTTGGTCAAGCCCTATATGTGCCACCGATTTGTTGGAAACAGCAGCAGAAAGATGACTGTAACTGTAAACAGTAACTTAACGAGAGTATGCAATTTATAGATTGAGGACACGGTGTCCAAGACAGGTTCTATTGCTTGTGTGAATTTAGCATGCTCACAACTCTTAGACAGTGCTACCCTTTGGGTCTCAAAATCCTGGCTGTGTGCAACAATTATTTAAACCACAGAGGACAGTTGACCCAATATTAGCCGTATCATTGTTTGTGTTGCATTGTCAAATAGAATGATGAACCAGTTGGGAAGAAGGACCTGGTGGTGTTGATTATAGAGTTTGGGAGGCAGCCATGTTGAGTCTGAGTGATTCAGTGTACACAAAGAAGCAAAGACAATAATTTGACAGCTTACACATATGGAGCACTTACTATATACTACAAATATTAGTCTAAGAACTTTATATCTCTAATGTCCTGTACCTTTATTAGAAAGGTACTTTTTTGTTCCTTTTTAAATGGAGAAAATAAGGATTAAATATAGTAAGTGGTTTATTCAGAGTGATATAGATAGCAAATGGTGGAACAAGATTTTAGGCTTAGGTAGTTTGACTCAGAACACACACCCCCAAGCAGTGACAGAAGCATTGATATGGAGAGTATATTAATAATTTTATATTAATATATAATTTGGTATTAATAATTTTCAGGTTTCTAGGTCTGGTTTTATTCATGCTTTGGGATTCTGTGAAATTCTTTGTATACCTCCTTCTCTGCCTTTTTACATGAGCTCTTTGCTCCTTAAACAATAACAAAAAAGCTTTTACTACTTGTTGAGAAATTAGGAGCTGAGAGTAGGGACGGCAGAGAGGTTTACCAACAGGCGATTGGAGCTATTTAAACAACATGCAAAATAGCAGACAAGGTAGCATTTTAACAAAGCCATCTCTACTTGAAGATAAAAGATATGAATTACAGAAACAATGCAGAGATGGAAAGAATGAAGATCCATAAATAACCTGATTATGTTGAAAATCTAGAAATTCTGAGAATGAATGTGTGCTAGATTTGGGCTCAGAATTTTAAACTGTTCTGGAATCTAAGAGCTGGGGGTGGAGTGATGTGTTAGTTGTATGGGGTTTTTAATAAAAAAAGGGCTGCACTATTATTTGATACTTGTAGGATGGTCAAAATTTGTTTTAGACATTACATAACACAGAACTAAATTTTACCTGAGTAACTCTTAAGAAAAACTGGACACACTGATACAAATGCTCTTCTGATTATTCTTTGAATTGCATCTTTAGATTACAACCATTTCAGGTAAAGTGATTTGTGTGCTATTCAAGTATAATACCTTTATTAATTCTTAAAAATTTTAAGTGTACAGTAAGTGCTAACTATAAGCACAATGTTGTGCAGAAGATCTCTAGAACTTGTTTATCTTGTGTGACTGTAACTTTAGACCCATTGAATATCAACTCCACATTTCTCCTTTCCCTCAGCTCCTGACAACCATCATTCTACTTCCTGCTTTGATGAGTTTGACTATTTTAGGTACTTCATATAAGTGGAATGATGCAGTATTTGTTTTTCTATGCTGATTTATTTCACTTAGCATAATGTCCTCAAGGTTAATCCATGTTGTAGCATGTGATGGAATTTTTTATGGGTGAATAATATACCATATTATTGTGTAAACCACATTTTACTTATCCATTTATTTATCTGTTGATGGGCATTTAAGTTGCTTCTACCTCTTAGCTGTTGTGAACAAAGGTGCAATGAACATGGAAGTGCAGATGCCTCTTTCTGATCCTGATTTCGATTCTTTTGGATAAATACCAAGAAGTAGGATTTCTGGATCATATGGTAATTCCTTTTTTAACTTTTTGAGGAACTTCCATATTGTCCTGCATAGTGGGTGCACCATTTTACATTCCCACCAAAGATGCACAGGCGTTTGAATCTCTCCACATCCTTATCAACAAATGTTATTTTCTGTTTTCTTGGTTTTACGGTTCCATGTCTCATGGTTGTCTTTAATCCACTTGGAGTTGATTTTTGTGTATGGAATAAGAGTCCAATTTCATTCTTTTGCACACAGATGTCCAGTTTTCCCAACGCCATTTGTTGAAGACTCTACCTTTCCCCATTGTGTATTCTTGGTACCAAAGAATTAGTATGTTTTGAAATAATGAAGTATAAAGCTTCCAGATTTATTCTTTCTCAAGATTCTGTTTTTTCAGAGTCCTTTGGTGTTCCATATGAGTTTAGGATTTTTTTTTCTATTTCTGTAAAAATACCATTGGAGTTTTGAAAGGGATTGCATTGATTCTGTAGATTGCATTGATTCTGTATAGTCATTTTAACATTGTTATGTCTTCCAATCCATGAACATGGGATCTCTATTTACTTATGTCTCCTTTAACTTTTTTCAGCAATGCTTTGTAGTTTTTAGTATACAATTCTTTCACATACCTTGGTTAAGTTTATTCCTAAATATATTATTCTTTCTGATACTATTGTAAACAGAATTGTTTTCTTAATTTTCTTTCAGATTGCTTATTGTTAGGGGGTAGAAACACAACTAATTTTCGTATGTTGATTTTGTATCTTGTAACTTTACTGCATTCATTTATTAGGTCTAACAGTTTTCTTGTGTACGCGAAAGTGGAGATGGGGAGGTGACAAGGAGATTTGAATATATGTCTATCAGTATGCTGCCTGATAGAACTTCCTGAGAGACTGAATAAACTTAGCTGGGAATAAATCTGTTGCAATTTAAATGTAAGTAATATTATACATTTGTATTTTATAAGCAAGTTTAATAAAATTTTGCATTAATTCTTATCTTTTAAACATTGAAAGGATTTCAGACTCAATTTCCAATAATGATAGTGAGTTAATTCTTTTGGTGAAGAGCATTTGCCATAGCTTTTGCAAGAAGATAATTTATTGCCTGTTATGCTTTTCTTATACTTTCTTCAGTTTATCTTGGTAGGGTTTCATTGTCTAGAAGGACTGAAATTGTAGAAGTGATTTTCTAGTGCCATAACAAAAAAGATTAGCAGTGACAGTTTTCTAAAATATATGTTTCCTACCAGAGGTAGCCTTCTCAGCCCATTTCCTTTAATGATATCTGGGGAGGATCTGATAAGCTTTATTCTACTTTACACAGGTTAAAGGGCATTGTCTTCCCTTTCACTCCAGCAACCAACAACAAAGTCAGGCATATGTTATCACCATCACACAGGAAGCTGCGGGCTAACTTGTGTTAAACAGAGCACAAATACAGGAAAAGTGTCAGACAGGTTAAAAGCTGGTAGAGCTCTGCTAAGAGAATATTATGCTAATAATATTTCAGACAGAGAAATGTTATTAGATTTCAGCATAAAGTACTTAGAAAACCTTAAACATGTAAAACTAGATAGCGAGTAGCCATTTTACTTTTCTCACTTTGGAATTATGACCCCATTTTTTAAAGAAAGAAAATACAGTTAAAAACAGTTAAGTCAGGAAATGACACAATTTCTCAAATATACAATTAAACAATTTCTTAATAATTTAAAAATTGTTCCCCTCTGCTTTGTGTGACAAACATTCTAACTATATTCTCTTATTTCAAAAGAAAAGGGGATTTCCATTTTGTGGCTAGAATTTTGTCATAAATAAAGAATGTGTGCCTTTTGGAAACTAAAGAGCTCATTTTATTCAGGGATTTTATGTTGTCAGTTTTAATTGGGGTATGCATTTGGTTTTAAACTGTCATGGTGGATGTATTCTAGTCATATCTACCAAAGTAGTTTTGTGTATCATATTGGATTTGTTAATGTGGATATGTTTGAGTGATACCTGCCAATGTAGTTTTATGTACCACATTGGATTTGTTAAGAAAATGATCTGAAGAGTTTTTCAAAGTGATTTCCAAGTCCCTTCTTTTAAAAAAGATTACAAAATGAATTACAAAAACTTTTGAAGATAAAACAAAAATAATAATATGTAGTCTTAAACTTTGACATAGCCACTATCAGCATTTTGATTCATTTTCTCTCCATATGTATTTTTCAATACGTTTTCAAGTTTGCTGTCAAATGTGTATACACACACACACACACACACAAATGCATGTACATATATATAATTCTGAATATAACTTTTTCTTAAAAATCAATATTACATCATACATTTTCATATATTTTTATATTCTTTATAATGTTCAGTTTTAATGGCCGTGTAAGGTTTCATGTTTAAACAAGCCATCATTTATTTATTCAGTGAACATTTGTATGGGATGCACAAACATCTTTCTTTGTTGGACTCTTTCAAATCTCCTGGTTACCCTAGGGATAGCGCCTCCCTATATTTTTTATCTTTTTTTTTTAAGATTTTATTTGTTCATTCATGAGAGACAGAGAGGCAAAGGAAGAGGGAGAAGAAGAAGCAGACTCCCCACTGAACAGGGAGCCCAAAGCAGGGCTCAATCCCAGGACTCTGGGATCATGACCTGAGTGGAAGGCAGACGCTTAACTGACTGAGCCACCCAGGTGCCCATATCTTGTATCTTCTTATGGCCATGACCGGGAAGGCCTATGTCATGTGGATTAACTGTTGGATTTAATGGACCAATTGTAGTGCACATATCCTCAAAATAAAGTATTAAATATTAAAATATTAAGTTTATTGTCTCCAGGGTGTTGTATAGGAAGTGTCGTGGTTCTGTATAAATGTAGGAGCCATTTCTAGTTTGGATTCACGCAAGAAAAGGTTGTAGACTGCTAAAGAGGCTTAAAATATCTACCAACCAAGCATCAGAGCAGAATTAAGCTGGTCCCTGCCAAAGTGGAGACAGAGAAAACTCATTTTGAGACAAAACCAGGAGTAATAAGTAAAAATAGTCCCCTGAAAAGTGTCTTAAAGTATGTTTTTTGTTTGGATGTGTTACAAACCACTCTAGGGCCATATGTGATATCTATATACTTTTTGTGTTGGAAAAACTATGCTGGTTGTGCGCCTTGATTTAGGACCGCAGAAAAAATACTAATAGTTATACATTGGTGGTCTTCTCTGGCTACTGCTTATGAAGAATCAAATACAGAAGTCCTATCGCACACCACACTTTATCAGGGAGTATTTCTCATCATCCCCAGAAACATTACTGTATAGCCTTTGACACTGAAAAGAAATTTTATTACTGCTTTATACCTTTATTTTTCCCCCTAATTTTTTTCTTTCTTTTTGTTTTCCCCTCCCATTCTTTTTATTTAAGGGGATGGACTTGACAACCAGATTTGTAAGAAATCAAATACATTGAAGCATTTGAGTATCTTTTGCCTTAGAGGGTATATCCTGGAATAATGGGTTATTTTTACCTTCATGGGAATAATGATTTTTTAATAATTGTATTTATATCTTTAACTTTCTATTGACTTTATCAAGTTTTTACCATTGAAAAATTCCATTGTTCTTATTTATGGCCATGATTTCAAACAGTTTACCATTGAATAAGTATCTTTCATTTTTTTCACAAGGAACAGTTTTTGAAGAACTGTAATATATATAGGCCTACTTACACAGCTTGATTAAAAAACAAACTCTGCCTTATTTTTATTTAGGAAAATCACAAATGGAAATATCAAAAGACAGACAACATTATTTAGCTAGTTTAATTTTGTGCTCGGCTGATGCTGGACACAACAACAAAGAGAAGAGTCTTTTCTGCTGCAGCCCAGATGTTACAAGGCTGTTGAACTTGGGTTTAACCGACCCAGGAGAAGCAATTGGCTGCTAGAGAGGCCCTGCTTCTGGCTTTGTGGAGATCAAGGAAAGCCCTTTCAGCATGCCTAAGAGCCAGATCCAGGGTGTCTCAGGCAAGCTAGGGAGCACTTTGGCAAAAATCTCCTGAATTGTGCAATCTCTGACTCTGTTTTTTTCCAACTTTTCCCTGTGAAGATCACATGCTTAAATTGGGCCATGCAGCTGTGTGTGGGTGGAGTGCTTATATTCAGAGCTCTTAGGTCTGAGGGTGCACAGTCAATGGCACACTATTTCTTCCTCCACCCCCACCCTGAGAAACTTCAGAAGTAATTCCTTGAGATTAGTAGTTGGTAACCTGATCTGTTTACCCTAAATATTAAAACCTTCTCTTGGTTTTATACATGTGTAGTTTGTATCTGTTAGGCCGTTTGCAAGTGTTTCATTTGTTTTTAAAAATCTAATGACAAATGTTTCATCAATAGTTTTCTATCAAAGAAGAACCTCCAATTTAGTTGTCAAAGAAGTCTCCATTTCTGCAATATTAACTCTTAAGTTTTACAGATACTTTATTAGAGTGTTGATTATTGTATTTGTAAAAAAAAACCAACAACAAAACCCTTATATTATTTCTTGTTTAAAAACACATTTTGAAGCACTCCTAATAATCTTTGCCACTACTTTCTTTGAATTATGGAGTAGTTGTTTCATCATACTTAAAGAACTTGATTCTTAGGACAAGGTTAACCTTGCAAGTTCAAAGAACAATTTGTTAGAGAGTAGCTATCAGGGTCCCCAGGAACATTATTCTGTGCCCTCTTGGATCCAAAGACATTATGTTTTATTATCACTGAGTCTACTAGCCATCTTCTTCTCCTCCCCTTCTTCCTCTTCCTCCCCCTCCCAGGAGAGGAAGAGACTTGACAATCAGATTAAAATTTTCACATGCAATGATGTTATTGAGTTTCTAAGGTCTTTTGCCAGGAAGAGTAGAATATAGCAATAAGAATAATCAAAAACTTAACAGGAACATCAATGACATTTATGAAGCTATTGTGGTAGATATGATTTAATCTAATTGAATCCTAATTTTACAACTATGAGTCAAGCTTTAGGAAAATGACATCACCAAGATGGTGACATAGGTCATTCCTGACTTTGCTCTCCCTTACAAGAAGAACAACTAATAAGTATTCAAGAAGAAGACACCACTGAGAGAATCCTAGAACATGGGGGAGAGGCTGAAGCACCCCCGGCACAACAGACAGCAAGACAGATTACATCAGAAGGGTAAGAGAAGGGTACATTGAGCACGTTGCCCCTCCCCCAGGCAGCACAGCACCACCCAGAGAGGTCTTCCCTGAGCCTCCATTCCTACAGTGGAAAAGAGAACCCAGTGGGGACAACCAGCATCCCTCAGCATCGGGGTCAATTTATGGGAGTCCCTACTCTGATACGCCAGAGGGATTGCAGGGAAATCTGTGGGCCTCAAACAATGGGAATCTGACTATGATGGAGAAGGGGGAGGGGCTTGCAACCAGCACATGGATCTTGGCAGACCAAGTTCATACCTGCAGTGCCTAAGAACTGATCCCAAACCATGGTTTTGCTCATCAGCAGAACCAAACTGGGGGGACACTCTTATCAGGGAATTTAGATCTACCTCATTGGATTCTCAAATGAGGAATTTTGCTGGCTCTACACCTTGATTTGCCTGTACCCAGGCAAGGAGATGAGTCACAACCCCGCCTGCTGCAGAGAGTGTCTCCTGGTCCCATCTGACCAGAGGGGCTGGTGGGAACACCTGGAAGCTGTTTATCCTAGCAAATCTGAGCTAAGAGGTGGGTAGGAAGAGCTGACTGCTCTCAAAGTGAAGCCAGTATTAGCCATAGAGAGTTACCCTGCTAGGCATAGGCAGGGGGACTAATTCAGAGCCAAGGTTGAGGGTAGCTCCCTGCCCTTCCCAATTAGAGAGATTATTTGGGAAATTGAGAGTAGCCTATAGCAAACCCTCCCTTTCCTGTCCAGACAAGGGAGCTGAGATAGCCCCACCCACTGTGGCTCCCGGGGCCCCATCAGACCAGAAGTGCTGGTGAAAACACCTGTAAGCTGTGCGGCCCAGCAACACTCAAGCAGAGAGGCAGGAGGGCAGAGCTGATCACCCCCAGAGTAAAGCCAGTACTGTGTTGAGAGTCCCGGTGCTGTGCACAGGCAGGGGGATTAACTCATAGGCAAGCTTTAGGTATTTTTCTAGCAATTCATGTTCTGTTTAAATATTCTTGTCACTGATAAATGGGAAAACACAATCATGTTTTCGAGTGGTACTTAAAGATTTATTTCATTAGTGATAGGTCTTCTCATTTAAAACTGTGTATATAATTTAAGATAGCTTTTCATTTTCTATGAACTTATTCAAGTCAAACCAAAAACGAAACAGATAAGGGAGGAAGATTCATTCAAATTGATTTACTTTTTGACTTTTAAAGAATTAATGAGTATTTGTGTGTATTGGAATAATAAAATGAACCAAGCATATTTACTTTCATTTGTTCATTAAGTTTTTAATAGCATTTTTAAACAAATATTTATTGATCCCTTATCAGTGTAGACACAGAGATGCTTCAATGAGCTAATAGCACTTTGGAGGTGCTCACCTCATTCTTACAACCATTTGAGATATATAAATACTCTCTGTAACAAAGACTGATATTAGAGTTGTAAGTGAATGAAAATGGATGGATATTAGCAAAAGTGCTTTTAATTTAGGTTTTCCTTAAATTGACCATGTTCTTCATATGTTAAAAGTAGCTGTAAAGTAGGTAAGGAAGTTATTATTCTTACTGAAAGGAAAAAGAGTAGGAAAGAAAGAAGGAAAAATACACGCTAGCATTTGTTGGGTACCTATTATAGGCTAGGCTCTTTACAGATGTTTCATTCAATTCTCCCCACAGCTCTTAAAAGCATACATTATTTACATTTACAGATGAGAAACTGAAGCTGAGTATTTTTTAAGTAACATGCCTAAGTCATGAGTTGGAATTGCTGGAATCAGAGAATGAGTCTCATATATTCTTATTATAAATCCTGTGACCTCCCCCCCCCCCCCACTATATAGACTTTTCCTTTTCTTTTCTTTTGTGATCTCTCTGTATTAGCAGGATGTTTGCACATGACTCTTTGGGAGTTCCTCACCTGAGGATCTCTTCCCAGGTCCATAACACCCAACACCCTGAGTGCTAAATTCACACCTTCCTCCACTCTATGGCTGACTTCCTATGTGTGCTCCTGAGTGCAGTGGCAAAATCAAGTCCAGTAAATGAAGTGCAATAAGAAAAAAAGAATAAGATCTGTGGGTGATGGAGAAACCACAAACATAAGCAATAGTACAATGTGGAAAACCCAAAAGACAGAGAAAAACCCAGACATAACAGCACCAATGGACAGTATATCTATTCCAAAGGCAATTAGTAAAGATTTAAGGAGGTGTTTGATACTTCAAATGCAAAAGCAATGACACAAAACTACAAGATACAAAAAATCAAAGGAACATGTTACTACAAAAAGATAACAATAATCCTCCTATAACCAAACCCAAAGGCAAAGAATTTTGAGAACTAGCTGATAAAGAATTCAAAATAGCTGTTTTAAAGAAACTCAATGATCTATAAGAAAACTCAAGAAGGACAATTCAATGAAATCAGAAAAAAACATATGAACAAAACGAGATATTTACCAAAGAGATAGAAATCATAAAGAAACAAAAATTCTGGAACTGAAGAATTCAATGAATGAAAAAAAATATTCAGCAGAGAGTATCTGTAGCAGAATAGAACAAGAGGAAGACAGAATAAGTAAGTTAAAGGGCAGGAATTTTGAAATGACCCAGTCAGGCAGAACAAAGAAAAAAGAATGAAAAAGAATAAAGAAAGCCTATGGGTTGCATAGGACTCCATTAAAAAAATTAGAATATTGTGGTTCCAGAAGGAGAAGAGAGGAAGAAAGGGGCCGAAAGTGTATTTAAAGAAATAATAGCTGAGAATGTCCTAAACCTGCAAAGAGACTTGGACATCCACGTTCACGAAGTTAACAGATCATCCTATCACCTCAATTCAAAAACCTCTACGACACAAAAAATGAAACTGTCAAAAATCAAAGTTAAACAGAATATCTTAAAAGTAGCCAGAGGAAAGAAATATTGAAATCTAGAAGGAATTCCCCCATTAGGCTATCTGCAGATTTCACAGCAGAAATCCTGCATGCTAGAAGAGAGTGGAATGAACTATTCAGGGTGTTGAAAGAAAAAAAATTGCTAAGAGAACTCTATCCAGCAAAGTTATCCCTGAAATACAAAGGAGAAATAAAGACTTTCCCAGACAAACAAAAGCTGAGGGAGCTCATCATCACTAGGGAAAAGTATTAAAAATAATTATAGCTACTATAATTTGTTAAATACATAATGTAAAAAGAGGTAAATAATACATTGAAAATATAAAATGGGGGAGTAAAAGATGAAGCTTTTGCAGGAAATTGAAGTTTAAGCACTCAGTTTAAAATGGACTGTTTTGTCTATGAGATGTTTTATGTAAACTTTATGGTAACTACAAAGCAAAGACCTAGAGTAGATTCACAAAAGATAAAGAAAGGGGAAGCAGAGCATACCACTACAGAAAATTACCAATTTACAAAGGCAAGCAGAAACAGAAAAAGAAACACTGGAAATACAAAACCACCAGAAAGTAATTAATAAGATGGTACTAGTAAGTCTTTATATACCAATAATAACTCCAAATGAAAATGGGTTGAATTCATCAGTGAAAAGGCAGAGAGTGGCTGAATGAATAAAAAACAAAATCCAACTATATGCTGCCTACAAGAGATTCACTTTACCTTTAGGGACCCCCACAGACCAACAGTGAAGAGATGGAAAAAGATGTTCCATGCAAATGGAAACCAAAAAAGACCTGGGGTAGTTAAATTTATATCAGACAAAGTAGAAATTAAGACAAATAATGGAATAAGAGATAGAAAAAGACATTATATATAATAATAACAAGTTGATCCAACAAGAAGATATAACATTGGTAAATAATTATACATCCAACATAGGAGCAACTAAATATATATATCAAGTATTAACAAACATAAGAGAGAAACATACTTTAACAGCACATTTTTATCAATGGATAGATCATCCAGGCAGAATAACAATAAGGAAATACTTTAATGGACTTAAATGACATGTAAAATCAGATGGACTTAGACATTTATAGAACATTACATCCAAAAGCAGCATAACACATTTTCTTCTCAAACACACACGGAACCTTCTCAAGAATGGATCATATGTTAGGCCACAAAACAAGTCTTAATAAATTTAAGATGATTGAAATTATTCTAAGCATCTTTCCTGACCACTGTGGTATAAACCAGAAACCAAAACTCACAAATATGTGGAGATTAAACACCATGTTACTGAACAACCAATGGGCCAAGAAGAAATCAAAAGAGAAATTAATAAATATTTTGGGAAAAATGAAAATAGAAATATAACATGTCCAAACTTATGAGATGCACCAAAAGTAGTTTTAAGAAGGAAGTTCATAGTGATAAATACCTATTTTAAGAGACAGAATTTTCAAAACAAGCAATCTAACTTTACACCTCAAGGACTAGAAAGAGAAGACAAACTAAGTCTAACATTAATACAGAGAAGGAAATGACAAAGATCAGAGCAGAAATAAATGAAATAGAGATTTAAAGGGCAATAGAAAATATCAGGGGCACCTGTTTGGCTCAGTCAGTTAAGCATCTACCTTCATCTTGGGTCATGGTCTCAGGGTCCTGTGATCAGGCCCCGCATCTGGCTCTCTGCTTAGTGGGGAGTCTGCTTCTCCCTCTCCCTCTGCTTGTGCTCTTTCTCTGTCTCTCAAATAAATAAATACAATCTTTAAAAAAAAATCAATGAACATAAGAGCTAGTTTTTGAAAAGATAAACAAAGCAGACAAACCTTTAGCCAGACTCATCAAGGAAAGGAGAGAAAAGACTAAAATAAAATCAGAAATGAGAGGAGGCATTATAAACAATGCCACAGAGGGGCACCCAGGTGGTTCAGTCAGCTAAGCATGTGACTTGATTCAGCTCAGGTCATGATCTTGGGGTCATGAGATTGAGCCCTGGGTCAGGCTCCATGCTGAGCATGGAGTCTGCTTGAGGATTCTCTCTCTTCCTCTGCCCCTCCCTCCACTCATTCTCTCTCTCAAAAAGCAAAGACAAAAACAAAACAAAACAAAACAAAACAGAAACAAACCCAAATGATACCAAGAAGCCCAAAACATCATGAGATTACTATTAACAATTAGCATGAAAGAATTGGACAACCAAGAAGAAAGATAAACTTCTAGAAACATACAACCTACTAAGACTGAACCACAAAGAAATAGAAAATCTTAACAGATAATTATTAGTAGGTAGGTTGAATCCGTGATCCAAAACCTTCCAACAAACAAAAGTCCATGACAAGATGGCTTTACTGGTGAATTCTACCAGACACATCAAGAATTAATATCAATCCTTCTCAAACTCTTCCAAAAAGTAGAAGCGAAAGGAACATGTCCAAACTCATTTTTGGAAGCCAGTATTACTCTGAGACTAAAACCAGACAAGGATTCTAAAGAAAATAAAATTATAGGCCAATATTCTTGATGACCATAGTTTTAAAAACCCTGGACAATATATTAGCAAACTGAATTTAACAATACATTGAAAGAAACAGTTGGGGGCCCTGTAGCTGATGTGTTAAATAAAGAATATGCAGATTATGACCTATGGATGAAGAGGCACAAGGCAAACACAAGAGGCAAGTAGCTCTCTCAGCACCTAAGCTCCCACTTTGGGGAAGTGAAATCTTCAGGGCAGTTTTGATTGAAGGTGCAGTATCAATAAACTCATGAAAAGGAAGTAAAGTCACAAACCATTACTGAGAGATCCCTGAAAAGGGTGGGAGGTGCAATAAGGGGTGGAGGAAGGGCAATTCTCTATCTCAGGTCATGTTCCAACAGGAGATAGAGGGTAAGGCAGCAAGCACCTATTACTTATAAGGTGGTTGGGGTGGCAGTCACTAACTTTTGATGGGCTTATCTCTAAGTGGTTATTTAACAAAATGCCCTGGGTACTCCTTGTTCAGTGTGGAAGTCTGCTGAAGTTTCTCTTTCCTTCTCTCTCTGCCCCTCCTCCCCATGCTCTCTCATTCTCTCTCTCTTTCTCAAGTAAATAAATCAATCTTAAAAAAAAAAAAAGTGCCCTGGGTAAAGTGAAGTGGAAACTTGTGGCAGGAATCCTAAACTTGGCTCTTTATCTAAATGTTCAGACTCTGAGTATAAGTAGGATTGTCATACTGTAAAATGCCTAGGCGTAACTCAAAATAACTTTTTCTCATCACAGAATCATATACCTTGATTAACCAGAATATATTCCAAGGATGCTTCAATAGCCTCAAATCAATCTATGTGATAGACTAGACTAAAAAAATGAAGGATAAAAATTATATAATCATCTCAATAGATGCAGAAAAAGCATTTGATAAAATTCAATATCCATTATGATAAAACTCTCAACAAAGTGGGAATAGGAGAAACATACCTCAACATGATGAGGGCCATATGTGACAAGCCCACAGCTAACATTATACTGAATGGTGAAAAGCTAAAAGCATTTCCCCTAAGATCAAGGAAAAGATGAAGATGCACCCTCTCTCACCACTTTTTTATTCAACATTGTATATTGGATAAAAAGACATGACCCATCCATATGCTGTCTGCAAGAGACTCATTTTGAACCTAAAGATACATCCAGACTGAAAGTGAGGGGATGGAGAACCATTTTTCATGCCAACAGACCTCAAAAGAAAGCTGGGGCAGCAATTCTCATATCAGACAAATTAGATTTTAAGCTAAAGACTGTAGTAAGAAATACAGAAAGACACTATATGATTCTTAAAGGGTCTATCCAACAAGAAGATCTAACAATTGTAAATATCTATGTCCCCAACATGGGAGTAGCCAACTACAAAAGCCAACTGTTAACCAAAATAAAGAAACATATTGATAATAATACTTTAATAGTAGGAGATCTTAATACTCCACTTTCAGCAGTAGACAGATGATCTAAGCAGAAGATCAACAAAGAAACAAGAACTTTGAATGACACACTGGACCAGAAGGACTTCATAGGTATATACAGAAGATTCTACCCTAAAACAACAGAATACTCATTCTTCTCGAATGCACATGGAACTTTCTCCAGAATAGACCACATACTGGGACACAAATCAGGTCTCAATTGATACCAAAAGATTGAAATTATTCCCTGCGTATTTTCAGACCATAATGCTTTGAAACTAGAACTCAATCACAAAAAAAAAAAAAAAAAAAAAATTTGGAAGGAATTCAAACACTTAGAAGCTAAAGACCATCCTGCTGAAGAATGTTTGCATTAACCAGGAAATTAAAGAAGAACTTAAACAATTTATGGAAACAAATGAGAACAAAAACTCAACGGTCCAAAACCTATGGGATACTGCAAAAGCAGTCCTAAGGTGGAAATACATCCAAGCCTCACTCAAAAAAAAAAAATAGAAAAATCCTGAAAACACAACCTAACCGTACACCTTAAGGAACTGGAGAAAGAACAACAAATAAATCCTAAACCAAGCAGGAGAAGAGAAATAATAAAGATTAGAGGAGATCAATGAACTAGAAACCAGAAATACAGTAGAGCAGATCAATGAAACTAGAAGCTGGTTCTCTGAAAGGATTAATAAGATCAATAAACCACTGGCCAGAATTATCCAAAAGAAAAGAGAAAGGACCCAAATTAATAAAATTATGAATGAAAGGGGAGAGATCACGACTAACACCAAGGAAATAGAAACAATTATTAGAAATTATTATCAGCAACTACATGCCAATAAATTAAGCAACTTGGAAGAAATTGATGCCTTCCTGGAAACCTATAAACTACCAAGACTGAAACAGGAAGAAATTGACAATCTGAATAGACCAACAACCAGTAATGAAATTGAAGCAGTGATCAAAAACCTCCCCCCAAAACAAGAGTCCTGGGCCTGATGGATTCCCAGGGGAATTCTACCAAACATTTGAAGAAGAAATAATACCTATTCTCCTGAAGCTCTTTAAAAATAGAAACAGAAGGAAAATTTCCAAACTCATTCTATGAGGACAGCATTACCTTGATCCCCAAACCAGGCAAAGGCCCCATCAAAAAGGAGAATTACAGACCAATATCCCTGATGAATATGGATGCCAAAATTCTCAACAAGATCCTAGCCAATAGGATCCAACAGTGCATTAAAAGGATTATCCACCACGACCAGGTGGGATTTATTCCTGGGATGCAAGGGTGGTTCAACATTTGCAAATCAATCAGTGTGATAGAACACATTAATAACAGAAGAAACAAGAACTATATGATCCTCTCAATTGATGCAGAAAAAGCATTTGACAAAATGCAGCATCCTTTCCTGATTAAAAGTCTTCAGAGTATAGGGATAGAGGGAACATTCCTCAATTTTATAAAAACCATCTATGAAAAACTCACAGCAAATATCTTTCTCAATGGGGAAAAGCTGAGAGCTTTTCCCTTAAGATCATGAATATGACAAGGATGTCCACTCTCACTACCATTGTTCAACATAGTACTAGAAATCCTAGCACCAGCAATCAGACAACAAAAATAAATAAAAGGTATTCAAATTGGCAAAAAAGAAGTCAAACTCTCTTCACAGATGATATGATACTTTATGTGGAAAACCCCAATGACTCCACCCCCTAATTACTAGAACTCATACAGCAATTCAGTAACGTGGCAGGATACAAAATCGATGCACAGAAAGCAGTTGCATCTATATACACTAACAATGTAACTGTAGAAAGAGAAATTAGGGAATCGATTCCATACAATTGCACCAAAAACCATAAGATACCTTGGAATAAACCTAACCAAAGAGGTGAAAGATCTATACTCTAGAAAGTACAGATCACTTATGAAAGAAATTGAAGAAGACACAAAAAGATGGAAAAACATTCCATACTCATGGATTGGAAGAATAAAGATTGTTAAAATGTCTATGCTGCCCAGAGCAATCTACACTTTCAATGCCATCCTGATCAAAATACCAATGACATTTTCAAAGAGCTGGAACAAACAATCCTAAAATTTATATGGAACCAGAAAATACCCCGAATCGCCAAGGAAATGTTGAAAAACAAAAACAAAGCTGAGGGCATCACGTTGCCTGGTTTCAAACTATACTACAAAGCTGTGATCACCAAGACAGCATGGTACTGGCACAAAAACAGACACATAGATCAATGGAACAGAATAGAGAGCCCACATGTGGACCCTCAACTCTATGTTCAATTAATTTTCAACAAAGCAGGAAAAAATATCCAATGGAAAAAAGACAGTCTCTTCAATAAATGGTGCTGGGAAAATTGGACAGCTATATACAGAAGAATGAAACTCAATCATTCTTTTATACCATACATAAAGATAAACTCTAAATGAATGAAAAGACCTCAATGTGAGACAGGAATCCAACAAAATCCTAGAGAAGAACATAGGCAGTACCTCTTCAATATTGGCCACAGCACCTTTTTTCAAGACATGTCTCCAAAGGTGAGGGAAAAAAGCAAAAAATGAACTTTTGGGACTTCATCAAGATAAAAAGCTTCTGCACAGCCAAGGAAACAGTCAACAAAACAAAGAGGCAACCCACGGACTGGGAGAAGATATTTGCAAATGAAATTGCAGATAAAAGGCTGGTATCCAAGATCTATAAAGAACTTCTCAAACTCAATACATGAGAAACAAATGATCAAATTAAAAAATGGGCAGAAGATATGAACAGACACTTTTCCAATGAAGATATACCAATGGCTAACAGACACATGAAAAAATGTTCAACATCACTAGCCATCAGGGAAATTGAAATCAAAGCCATTGAGATACCACCTTACACCACTTAGAATGGCAAAAATTAATAAGGCAGGAAACAACAAATGTTGAAGAGGATGTGGAGAAAGGGGAAGCCCTCTTACACTGTTGGTGGGAATGCAAGTTGGTACAGCCACTTTGGAAAACGGTAGGAAGGTTCTTCAAAAAGTTAAAAAAAGAGCTACCTTATGACCCAGCAATTTCACTGCTGGGTATTTACCTTAATGATACAGATGTAGTGAAAAGAAGGGGCACATACACTTCAATGTTCATAGCAGCAATGTCCACAATAGCCAAACTGTGGAAGGAGCCAAGATGCCCTTCAACAGATGAATGGTAAAAGAAGATGTGGTTCATATATACAATGAAATATTACTCAGCCATCAGAAAGGATGAATACCCACCATTTTTACTGACATGGATGGAACTGGAGGGGATTATGCTAAGTGAAATAAGTCAAGCAAAGAAAGACAATTATCAAATGGTTTCATTTATATGTGGAACATAAGGAATAGCATGGAGGACATCAGGAGAAGGAAGGGAAAAACGAAGGGGGGAAATCGGAGGGGAAGAAGAACCATGAGAGACTATGGACTCCGGGAAACAAACTGAGGGTTTCAGAGGGGAGGGGGTGGGGAGGTTGGGTTAGCATGGTGATGGGTATTAAGGAGGGCACGTATTGTAATGAGCACTGGGTGTTATATGCAAACAATGAAGCATGGAACACTATATGAAGAACTAATGAAGTACTGTGGTAACTAATATAACATAATTAAAAAAATTCCAAAACAAAAACAAAAACAAAAGTGTATTGGAAGTCTTAGCCACAGCAATTAGGTTAAAAAAAAAAAAGCATCCAAATTGGAGGAAATAAAACTGTCACTTTGGAAATGACATATTACATATAGAAAACCCTAAAGATTCCACCAAAAATTTGAATAAACAAATTCAGTAAAGTTGCAGGATACAAAATCAATAAACAAAATCTGTTGAATTTTTGTACAGAAAAATAAAATGATCAGACAGAGAAATTAACAATCCCATATATAGTAAAAAGAATAGAATACTTAGGAATAAATTTAACCAAGGAGGTAAAAGACCTGTACACTAAAAACTATAAGACATTGATGAAAAAAAGTGAAGATGACACAAATAAATGGAAAGATATTCTGTGTTCATGGATTGAAAGAATTTTATTAAACATCCACATTATCCAAAGCATCTATAGATTCAGTGCCACCCCTATCAAAATTTCAATGGCATTTTTCACAGAAATAGAACAAAAAATCCTGAAATTTGTGGAACAACAAACCCTGAATAGCTAAAGCAATCTTCAGAGAGAAGAAAAAAAAAGCTGGAGGTTATCACACATCCTGATTTCACACTATATTTTAAAGCTACAGTATTCAAGATAGTATTATACTGGTATAAAAACAGATTATTGGAACAGAATAGGAGGCCCAGAAATAAACTTACACATATATGGTCAATTGATAGACAAATGAGCCAAGAATATATAATGGGAAAAGAATAGTCTCTTTAATAAATGATGGGAAAACTGGCCTAATACATGTAAAATAATGAAATTCGACCACTCTCTTACATCATGCACACAAATAAACTCAAATGGATTAAAGACTTATACAAGAGACCTGAAACCATAAAACTCCTAGAAGAAAAAATAGAGGGGAACTCCTTTACAGTTCAACGATGATTTTTTGGATTTAACATGAAAAGCAAAATCAGTTAAGTGGGACTATGTCAAACTAAAAAGTTTCTGTACAGCAAAGGAAACCATCAATAAAAGGAATAGGCAACCTACCAAATGAGAGAAAATATTTGCCAATCTTATCTGATAAGGAGTTAATATCCAAAAAATATGAAGTCTTTATATAATGCAATAGTAAAAAACTAAAAAATCCAATTAAAAAATGGGTAGAGGATCTGAATCAACATTTTCCTAAAGACATACAAATGGTCAACAAGTAGATCAAAAAGTGAATGGAACTAGAGGATATTATGCAAAGTGAAATAAGTCAGTCAAAGAGAGAAAATACCATATGATTTCACTCATGTGTGGAATTTAAGAAACAAAACAGATGAGGATAGGGGAAGGGAAGGAAAAATAAAATAAGATGAAAACAGAGAGGGAGGCAAACCATAAGACTCTTAACTATGGGAAACACACTGGGGCTTTCTGGAGGGGAGGTGGGTGGGGGAATGGGGTAGTTGGGTGATGGGCATTAAGGAGGGCGCTTGATGTGGTGAGCACTGGGTGTTGTGTGCAACTGATGCATCAGTGAATTCTATCCCTGAAACTAAAAAATAAATAAATAAATAAAATAAAAAATAAAAGAAGTGCTTAACATTACTAATCGTCAGAGAAATGCAAATCAACACCACAAAGAGATATCAACTTACACCTGTCAGAATGGCTAGAATCAAAAAGATAAGAAATAACAATTGTTGGTGAGGATGTGGAGAAAAAGGAACTCTCCTACGCTGTTGGTGCAAATGCAATTTTGTGCAGCTACTGTGGAAAACAGTATGGAGTTGCCTCAAAAAAAAAATTGAAATACCATATGATCCAGTAATTCCACCTCTGGGTATTTACCTAAAGAAAATGAAAACTAATTTGAAAAGATATATCACCTCTATGTTTACAGCAGCACTATTTACAATAGCCAAGATACGGAAGTAACCCAAGTATTTATCAATAGATGAATGGATAAAAATAATATGGAATGGAATATTACTCAGCCATAAAAAGAATGAGATCTTGCCATTTGTAACAACATGGATGAACTTAGAGGGAGTTATGGTAAACGAAATAAGTCAGAGAAAGAAAAACACCATATGATTTCAAGTTTATGTGGAATCTAAAAAAACAAAACAAATGAACAAACAAAAAGCAGAAACAGACTCATAAATACAGAGAACAAACTGATAGTTGCCAAAGGGAGGAGGTGGGGGAGATGGGAAAATGGGTGAAGAGGAGTGGGAGACACAGCCTTCCACTTATGGAGTGAATAAATCATGGGGATAAAAGGTACAGCATAGGAAATATAGTCAATGGTGTTGGAATAGGTTGTATGGTGACAGTAGCTACACTTGTGATAATCATAAGCATAAAATATAGACTGGTTGAAGTACTATAATGTACACTCAAAACTAATGTAACATTGTGTGTCAACTACACTTCAATAAAAAAAATTTTTAAAGGAAAAATAATTAAAAATGAGCCATAGATACAGAGAACAGATTGGTGGTTTCTAAAAGCAGAGCATGGGAATGGGCATTATGGTTGAAGATGATACCATCAGAAAGTTGTAACCTTCCAAAAATAAAATTAATAAGACCTGGGATGTAATGTACAACATAGTGATTGTAGTTAACAATCTATCTTGTGGTGATGGATGTTAACTTATGGTAGTAATCATTCTGTAATATATACATATATTAAATCATTAAGTCATACATCTAAATCTAATGCAATTTCATATGTCAATTATATCTCATTTAAAAATAAACAAAAAATAATTAGGAATAAATTTAACCAATGAAGTGAAAGATTTGTACAATGAAGACTATAAGACCTTGATGAAAAAAACTGAAGAAGTTACAAATAAATTGAAAGATATTCTGTGTTTATGGATTGGAAGAATTAATATTGTGAAAATGTTCAAGATACCCAAAGCCATCTATATATTCAATACAATCTTTATCAAAATTTCAATGGCATTTTTCACAGAAATAGAGCACATGACCACAAAATGCTCCGAATAACCAAAGAAATCATGAGCAAGAATAACAAAGTTGGAGGCATCACACTTCTTGATTTCACACTGTACTACAGAGCTACAGTAATTAAAACAGTTTGGCACTGATATAAAAATAAACACATAGACTAATGGAAAAGAATGGAGAAGCCAGAAATAAACCACCACTAATATTTGATAAGGGAGCCAAGAAAATTCAATGGGGAAAGGATGGTTTCTTCAACAAATGGTGTTGGGAAAACTGGACAACTACATGCAGAAAAATGAAATTTATCCTGTTTTGCACCACTCACTAAAAAGTATCTATTAATCATAACTCTCAGAAGAAAACATATGGAAGAAGCTCCTTGATGCTGATCTAGGCAATGAGTTTATAAATATGATATCAAAAGCATAAGTAACAAAAGCAAAAATCAACAAATGAGATTACATCAAGCTAAGAAAAAAAACACAGAAAAAGATTCATTCATCAAAATAAAAATACAACCTATGGAATGGGAGAAAACATTTGTAAACTGTATCTTGGAAAAGGGATTAGTATCTAAAATATATAAAGAACTCATATAACTTACCCAAATGGCCAAGAGGTGTATGAAAAGATACTCAACATTTCAATTATTAGGGAAATGCAAATCAAAATCACAATGAGATATTACCTCACACCTTTTAGAATAGCTACTATAGAGAAGACAAGAGTTAACAAGTGTTGGTGAGGATATGGAAAAACGAACACTTGTAAACTATTCATGTGAATGTGAATTGGTGCAGCTGCTAGGGAAAACAGCATGGAGGTTCCTTAACAAATTAAAAATAGAGTCACTATATTATCCAGCAATGCCAGTTTTGGATATTTTTCTAAAGGGAATAAAAATAGGGTATTTGAGAGAAAGATGTACTTCCACATTTATTGCAGCATTTTTTTTAAATAAAAACCAAGACATGGAAGCAACCTGTGTCTGTCAATAGATGAATGGATAAAGATATGGTGCATATATTCCATGGAATATTATTCAACCACAAGAAAGAAGAATTTGCGACAACATGGATGGGCCTTCAGGACATTATGCTAAGTGAAATAAGTCAGATAGAGAAAGACACATACTCTATGATATTACTTAAACATGGAATTTAAAAAAGCCAAACTCATAAAAACAGTGGAATGGTGATTACTAGGGGCTGGGAGTAGGGAAATTGGAATATGTTGTTTAAGGGTATAAACTTTCAACTAGTAGGTAAATAAGTCCTAGAGATCTAATGAAAATTATAGTGATTATAGACAACAATATTATATTATAAACTTTAAAGTTGTTGAGAGACTAGATCTTAATTATTCTCACTACAAAAGGGAAATGATATTCATGTGATGCGATGTAATAGAGGTGTTAGCTAATGCTATGGTGGTAATCATATTGCAATACATAAATGTATCAAATTAATATGTTGTATACCTTTAACTTACACAATGTAATATGTCAATTATACATCAATAAAGTAAATTCAAGAAAAGAAAAATGAAAGTTAGGTAAAATTTAATGTGAATTAACGTTTACTCAAGTTTAATCACATAGTAAACTTCTGTAGTGCTGTATTAAAAACAAGCTGCTAAGGACATACATTAGTAAGAGAGTTTTGAATTTCACCATTTACTGTCTACCAAGAACCTCTGGCAGAACAATTTTTCATTTCACAATTCCATGATGAAATAATCTGATGCTATGCAACCTTTGGCATGACTCTAAATCCCAGGGGATGAAGATGTTGAATATAATTAATTCTTAGAAAATGAAAAAAAGCTACATATATATATTTCCCCAACAAGAAAATAAATGATCTAGTAACTAAGAATATTTATTTAAACAAATGTATGTTGAAAATACATTTAGTATGTCTAGGTTGATCTGAAACGAATGTTCTTAGAAACTCTTCATATTGATAGAAATGGATGCATGTGAGAGAACAATTCAGTCCTTAGACAACTAGAAGTGAGGTTCTTATTAGTTTAGATTATTTTGATAGTAAGTCATGGAAAATTATTCTTAAGTGAAATATTTTAAAGCTCTTTTTAGTATAGATGAAAATGCTAAATAAATGATTACTCCTTAGTAACATAACAAATTACAGAGATCTGCCTCTTTATCTTTTAGATAAGTTCTTTTTTTCAAAAGATTTTATTTGAGAGAGTGCATGAGCTGGGGGAGAGGCAGATGAAAAGAAGAGGCGGACTTCTCATTGAACAGGGAGCCTGACAGAAGGCTTGATCCCAGGACCCTGAGATCATGACCCAAGCCTAAGGCAGACACTTAACTGACTGAGCCACCCAGGCACCCCAGATAAACTCTCTTCTAATAAAGTGTGTATGGTCTACAAACAAATTTTCCATAATACTTAATAATTATACCCATCATTTATTGAGTACCTACTCTGTGCCAGTGACTATTTTTAGTCATTTGTTTCATCTTCCTAATATCCCTAGTAAAAACTACTGTCCACATTTCATGAGTTAGAAACTGGAGATCATATAGAAGCCATAAAGCTAATTAGGGATAAGCTGACAATTAGTTCAGGTTTATCTGATTCCAAAGTCTAGTTCTTCCCTTTACACTGTAGCCTTAAGGAATTTTTAGCTTACTTTATGTCATACCTGCTTCTACATCCTTTCTTGGCCACACAGCCCCTTTGACCGATCTTCACTTTCACACTTTGTTTGGCTATGATAAAGTGGGGAGGGTCCTTGCACCTTAAAAGGCACTAGCCTAGACTCTGTTCTCTCTTGTTTTCCACTTTATAAAATCATATAGTGATTGCATCCAGGGAAAATTCCTCCTGTTCTCAACTTTCTTTATCCATACAGCTATCCAAAAAGTGGTTAAGATCTCAAATTTATATTCAGGTTTGGTTGTGTGAGTGGAGGGGATTGAGGATAAAGACCATGGTAAGGAAAGGTAGATTGTCCATGCCTTCTCATCCGTCTTATTCCTATCTTCTGAGCAGAGAACAGCATTGAGTGATCCCATGCTTGCTCTGATGGGTTAGAAACTGGAGATCATATAGAAGCCATAAGGTACCCTTGGATTCTCATTCTCCTCTTGGACCTTGTGTTGATTCCCTGTCCCTCTGCCTTCCAACCATGGGAGGAAGGATGCTGTGTAGTGCAGAGTTTGTCCATTCCTGGATATATGTGAAAATACCACGAAAATATCTTAAAAACTTTGATTCAAATAAACTATATTGTCTGCTCTTTTCTTTATCATGATTGAAATGCTTTCACTTTTAGAAAGCACAGGATTTGTTTATTGTAAAGGCATTGCAACAATAAGAAAATCAATCTATAATTATGGTAACTCTGATTTTTTTCTTGTGTAAATGAATCACGGGAGGAGAAAGTCTTGATGTAAACATTCAATTATAATGTTCATACGGTGATCATATTAAGACACCTTGATTGACAGAATGAGAGCGTCATTCTATTATTTGTGTTGTAGCTAATCTCTTTTTATGAACAAAGAACTCCATTATGGAGGTTTGGAAATGTTGAGGTTGGGGAAGCCAAATTTCAAGAAGCCAAAAAGTCATACAAAGTAGAATTACGACATTGGTAATTTCACTCTGGTCCAGCTTAAGAGTTTCAAAGACTCAATATTGTCAATACCTACAATTAGTCAGATGTGTTGGATGACTCACACTGACTAAATTCACAAGAGACTGAAATGTATAAATCAGAAAGCCAGTGTGTTATTTGACAATAAGAAATATAACAGTCAACATAACCCAACAGTCCTGTTCTCTAGCTAGAGTGTTTTTTTCCAGAAAGTAACCAGAAATAAACTTGGTACACATGAAATCAGAATAAGTGACATATTTGAGGATTTAGAAGCATTTCTACAAGAGAAATAAGTTCTACTCAACACAGCTTAGATGGGCCAGTGCTGACATTTGTCTTTCTGGTTCTCATATTACTGATATATGCCTCATGATTTAACATTGGTTTATTTGTATTTCTAAAAATACTTAGTCCAGTTACAATTAAGACTTTTTTGAGCTTCTTTAAATGATACTGCAATTAATAGTGAATATAAGAACAAAAGTTACATTTGACCATTGCAGATTTGTATAGATTTAGTCCTTAACAACTATATTTATACAGTGAAAACATAGTTGGGAAATTAGATTCTATAATTGTCAGAAATATGTTTCTAGGCAATCAAGTCTGCAGGCTATCAGTGAATATATAAATATATTAGACTTGACAAAACTGCCAAAAAATTCTGAAGAGAGGGGAGAAAACATTCATGTTAGGTCAGAAAACAAATATGTATATAGTTTAGAAAACAAAGAAGACATCACGTATCTACTGTACTCCCAAAAGGTACATTACTTAAAATTTAAAGATAAAATTCCAAAATTATGTCAACTACATTAATGTATTGGTGTAAGATGAATCAGTCTTGAATCACAACCAAAGGAATTACTGAAATGCTAAAGGAGCTCATTACGATAGTTTTGCTGAATGGGATGATTCTGCAAAGAGCTGCAGAGTCACATTCTAACTAACTATGAGAAGTTGCTATTGTAACACTGTCAAATAATATCTAGTGTTATATATATTTTTTCTCCTTTGGACCAACTAGTGGGAAGTAGTATATATTTTAGAACCAGGTAAAATTGCTAGAATTATCTGCCTTCCTGCCCCTAACCTCAACAAGTGACTTGAGTAGGTAAACATCAGGGAGGAGGAATAGTTTCTTATTGAGTATCAGCACTGAAAAAAAGGGTAGGCACACTGATTCATGTTAAAATTCATACTCATAGAAGGACATTTGCTTATACTGAAAGCTGTTTTCTATATACCGTATTTCATAGGTAACTGACATAATAAACTGATGTAAATACAGTTATCTTTTCCCTCCCGGAAAGGTCAATGAAGTCATCTGAATTTATTTTATTAATACCACAGGTTTAATGTTACAGATTAAATTATTTTATGCATAAAAATGTAGACTATGTAAATATTTTATAAATACATATAAAATAACCTTTAGGTTCATTTCAGGAGTTATGTTATATAATTTGTAATGTGAATCATCAACACCTGGTTTATACTTGTAAGTTTAAAAATAATTTAAAGGAAGCATTTGACTCACAACCTTTACTGCTCCAATTTTTGCCATCTCCTTGAGTAATGTCAGTGTCCATGTGGATAACCCATCTGGCTATCTGCTCAGGTCCTTGATTTCTACATCATTAGTAACCTTTACTTCCACAGCATTTCAGGCAGACATTCCCTCAGCCATATCCTGGAACTTTTTACCACTCTTTACTTCTTCCCCTTCACATGTTAAAGTAAAACAAAAACAAAACAAAACAAAACCAGTTCCTAATCTTAAATCCTTATAGCTCAATCGTTCTCAGCTTTGGCTGCACGTTAGAGCTACCTGGAAAATTTTTAAAATCCTGATGCCCAGGCTAGGCCCCATCTTGGATTAATTAAGGCAGAATTTCTATACTCTCTAGAGGTGTGACTCAAGAACCAGTAGATCTTAAATTTCCCCAGGTGACACCGATATGCCACCAAGGTTGAGAACCAAGGTTTAACTTTTCCATTCAGATACTCTACTACATCTGTTTTTGAAACATTGACCTCTCAGCTGTCTCCAATACCCATTGCCCCCGACCCTTGCCCCACTGATACTTTGTTTCATTCCTTAGCATGGCATCAATCCTGCACTAATCCAATGGTCCCCTCCATGCCTCAGCAGTGGGGCAGTTGAGCAATGGTGGTGAAAATCACATCAAAGGTCAGGATGTTACCAGCGCTGTCTTTCTTGTCAGCTGCATCTGGGTTCTCAGTGATGCCAGGACAGATTGCCTTATTGTGCTAGTCATTTCATATTCCCATCTCTACAATACTTATTCAAAATATGCTTCATTTTTCTCAAACTACAAACTATATGAGAATTTAAGAATTCAAACTAACTTCCTTTCTCCTGAAATATCAAATGTTCTCATTTTTCCTCCCTTTCTCTAAACTTTTTTTCTTTATTGTTTTGTAGCTCACAAATGGTATTTTCATTCAATTGGCAGAAATATGAATATTTCCTCTCAATCCTCCTTTTTTTCTCCCTCCTCACATCAAATATATAAAAAATTCTGTGACTTACATATTTTACAAATAGGTCTGTTTTTCAGTATTGCTACAGCTATGACCTTAGATCAAGCAACCACTTAATCTTGATTGCTGAAACAGTCTCCACCAGGTCTTCCTCCACTCTGGCCTCTTTCCCAGCAGTTCTTTAGAGTTATTATGTCTCAATGCCTAGCAGATTGTGTCTCTCCTATGCTTATCAGTTTATCAGTGTTGCCCTTTGGATAGTCCCAATTCCTGAATTTAAAGGTCTTCTACAATCTGTCCTCCAGCTTTCTCTCTTGCTTCATATCAAGAACCTCACAAAAGTCTGTTGTTTACATATCTTAAATAGTTGCCCACTTTTCAGTGCTGTTCCCTCTGTCTGAAACATTGTTTCCTCCCTTCTTCTATTTGCTTAGTCTGACATCATTCTCCCTAGGAAGATATTCTCTAACTTTGTCAGGGACTATTGGCTCCCCCTCTTTGTTTCATTATTTTGCTCTTCTACCTCCAGCATAGCATTTATTCCATTGCTTTGAAAGTTTCTTTTTTTCTTATATGTATTCCCCCATTAAACTATATGGCAGCGTCCAAGACAATCGTCTTCACCATTAGTATAGGTTTTAATATAACATAACGTAATATAATATGTAATGGGTTTCAATCGTAGTAGATTTCAATAAATCAATAAGTCATTGGTGGATAAATTTAAGTGAATGTTCAAATGCTTTTAATGATGTATAATAAAATTCAACTAGGACGCCACAGAATTTCATAATGCAATAAAATACCCAATAGAGGATTATAAATAATAATAATGAAAATCCTGGGACTTGAGTGAAAATGAGTTTAATGATCTCATATTCATATGTTTAGTTTTGAGAACTTTTTCCATATTTGACACACTGAGCATGATTCACAACTCACCAGAAGATCACTAAACAATGGAGAAGACAACAATTTTTATTTAAGGTCTGAAAATCACCTGAAAATTCGTTGGGGCCAAAAATATGTCATTATTTACTAAAAGTAAGCAACCATAGACTTTGGAGCCAGACAAACCTGGTGTGAAACTTGGATCCACTATTAACAACGTAACCTTGGGTGAGTTACTTCTTAAGTCTTAGCTTTTTCATCTATAAATTGAAGACAATTAAACTGGTATCATAGGGATATCATGAAGGTTAAATGAGATAATGTATATAAAATGTCAAATATAGTACCTGCTAAAGTAGATACTTAATACTTTTATTTCTTTTACAATGGTGCCTAAAATGCTATATTATTTTGGGGTAAAGGATCATGTCTCCAGGAATCCCTTGTTAAATGCAAATACAGGATGTGAGAGGCAAACATTTACATTTTAGTTTCAATTAATATGTGTGTGTGTATGTACTCATCCAGAAGGTAATAGGATAGTAAAAACCAAGGCTTCAGAGGAGAGAGGGGTGGGGGATTGGGATAGGCCGGTGATGGGTATCAAGGAGGGCACATATTGCATGGTGCACTGGCTGTTATACGCAAATAATGAATCATGGAACATTGCATCAAAAACTGGGGATGTACTGTATGGTGACTAAGATAACAAAATAAAAATTATAAAAAAAAAGAATAGTAAAAATCAGTCATGAAAGGAATGGATAAGGTGTCACATGAGCTTTTGACATGTGTGAGGGACAGTGTGGTAAGTATGGAATACAGGACATTGCCTAAGGGGAGGCTTAAGCATACATGTTCATCCTAGGCGGCTAGAGAACTTTGGACTCTTGGAAAAGAGAGAGAGAAAGGCTGAATATTGAGGCAAGAACAGTGCTGTTGAACAGGGAAGAGTACATCTAAAATGAGCTTCAGCTTCTTTTTATTTTAATTGGGGCAGTTTTAAGTAGTTTAACAGTTATGTTGAGGCTCCAGGTCTCTGCATACTGGAGCATTTCAGTGAGTCTGGGTCCCTTTGATGTTTTTTGAGACAACAATCCTTTACTCCTGCCACCTCTCTTTGGCCGTATCAAAGTACAAATATCTGTGGAAACTATTCAATAAAAATGTGAGACTTGGCTACAAGTAATTTCTAGTTAAATCCATCTAGAAAACTTTGCTGCCTACCTTTTATCTTCCACTCTAATTCAGTTTTATTTATCAAGAAATTTAAACATTTAAAAATATGCATCTTGAAATAAAATATAAAAGATAAAACACACAAAAAAGTAAATTTTTTTTAAAGGCTTTATTTGTTTGTCAGAGAGAGAGAGCACACAAGCAGGGGGAATGGCAGGCAGAGAGAGAAGCAGGTTTCCCAGTGAGCAAGGAGCCCAATGCAGGGCTGGATCCAGAACCCTGGGATCATGACCTGAGCCGAAGACAGACGCTTAACTGACTGAGCCACCCAGGTGCTCCAAAAAAGTAAATTTTTGATATTGCTTCTAAGTCATGATGAATTTTGCTTTAAATGAATTCTTTTTAGATATGCAATGTATTTGATTTTAAATGAATTCTAATGAACATTTATAATCTAGCTAGGTTTGGGGGATTTTATTCAAAGCTCTGTTGAAACTTTTATGCAATAGTTACATTTCATTTATTGGTCACAAGAGGGAGTAAGAACACTGCTAAAAATTACATATTTTCAAACTTTTTTCAAGATAAGTTGTATGAAAAGTATCCCCTTGAGTTTTAAGGATAAAATGATTTCTCTTTTCCCTAGTTGGTCTAGGAATTTCAGCTCCTCATTTTGAACTGATACATTGTATTTAAATAATAAAAGCTAAATTCATAAAAATATTAGAATCTTTATGTCTAATAAAGGATCATTTTCAAACAGTCTGAAAAGGTCTGATTGTAATTTTTTAAAATACTATTTGACTAATATGTCTGAGTCAGCCATCATGTTTTCAACATTGAAGTGATTGTAAACAAAGCTATGTTTTGTTGATAATGATGCAACGCAATGATGAAATATGTTGCAAAAGTAGAAAATCTTTTAGAGGAAAATCTGAAATTCCTTTCCTAGAATGTCTGTAACCTATGACAACTTGCTGTTTTCTTTTCTGATTTTATCGTTTCCCTTAAAAAGCTATGTGCCAAAGTGCACTCAATCATTTAATGTACCTTGATATTCCACGGATTATCCAATAGTTTTCAGAGTAAATGTTTAAGATAACTTCTGTTGAAAGTGCAACATTGCTGACCTTTAAAAATGTTCTTAAGAAACAAAAATGTGTACAGTTTTCTCTCCAGAGTTTAGGTCTCCCAAAGATCACATGGCTGTTTATCTTATATATTTTTTCAGGCTTAATACAAGCTATAGATTTTTTCCTCAATTTAAAATTTTCACAAGGACAGCATGTGGGGAGCAAGATATGTACTATTATGAAATAAATTCTGTAGGTTAATACATTAATCCTTTTTTATTTTTGGTTAAATATATAGATATTAAATGGACTAGACATTTTGTTCTTTGAAATACCCGTGGAAACTATTCAGTAAAAATGTGGGGCTTGGCTACAAGTCACTTCTACTTAAATCCATCTGGAGAATTTTGCTGCCTACATTTCATCTTTAAACTTTGTGAACTGCAAAAGAAGCACTTGTTATTGTTTTTAATGCCTTAGCTATTACAAGTGTTAACTAACTCCACGGAAACTTCTGGGAATCCTGAAGAAACACAGTGCTTCCCCACTCCACCCACTACTCCTTAAGTTTCCCACAGTTTTTTTTTTTTTCTCACGTGGCTTAAAATTATGAAAGTATGAATACTAAGGGTCATTTGTAAGTAAAATCCAAAAGAAATGACTTTAAAAACATAACCACAAAGCACTTAGATCATGCTTATTTTACATGGGAAAATTACAAGCTATACTTTTACTTTAAAAACACAAATCTAAAGTCTCATTATTTAGTGAATTGCTAAATTAAAATTATATTCTGGAAAGAGTTTCATTACATGTACTATGTTACAAATGTAGACCAGAATACCTATACAGAGTAGTTTTAGCACTTCATCTTTGTTATATCTGTAACTTTTGTTATTGAGCTTGTATTGATGACAGATAATACCTAAGAATTTACCTAATGTAAAGCCAGAGAATTTTTAAAAGTATACATGTAAAGTCAGTTTAATTTTAAATTCAACATTACATTTCATTCTTTAATTATTAAAAAGATATTTGTTGAATATCTGCTATTTTGCTTAATCATTTTAATCTAGTTTGTTTTAAAGGGGCTTTAAGGTGATTTGCATAGGTGTAAATAAATGAGGAAGAGAGAATGGTTTGAAATTAGTAGAAGAGATGAAAAAAGTAAAAATGATGAAGGAAATATAAGACAGAAAGAAGAATTGAGTGTTTTATACAAAATAAGTGCCCTGACATTCTATGCACTTATTGGAGAGTATAAATTGGTTTTTTTATTTTCTAACAGATAATGGGAAAGAAGGAAACACAGATAGAAATTTTATTCCTTGTAAGATAAAAATAATTTCTCAGAAAACACAACTATTTATGATTGTGAGAGCAAACTGTATTTCTTCTTTGTGATCTCATAGGGACAACACTGTGTAGTTTAGTAAATAATTGCCTCAAGGTGCCTGGGTGGCTCAGTCAACAATTTAAGTGTCCAACTCTTGATTTCAGCTCAAGTCATAAATAAATTAAAAAATAATAGTCCCAACAACATTTTTTTTTTTTTTAATTTTTTTTTTTTATTTTTTTTTAAAGATTTTATTTATTTATTTGACAGAGATAGAGACACAGCGAGAGAGGGAACACAAGCAGGGGGAGTGGGAGAGGAAGAAGCAGGCTCACAGCAGAGGAGCCTGACGTGGGGCTCGAACCCACAACGCCGGGATCACGCCCTGAGCTGAAGGCAGACGCCCAACCACTGTGCCACCCAGGCGCCCCCCAACAACATTTTTACAGTTACCACTTTCTTGCAGTCACATGTTAAGCATTGAGATTCAAAAATGATTTCGACAAAAATAGAACTACCCTATGATGCAGTAATCACATTACTGGGTATTGACTCAAAAAATACAAAAACACTATTCAAAAGGATACATGCACCCCTATGTTTATTGAAGCATTATTTACAATAGCCAAACTATGGGAGTAGCCCAAGTGTCTATCAATAGATGAATGGATAAGAAGAGGTGGTACATATATATGGAATATTACTTAGCCATAAAAAAGAATGAAATCTTGCCATTTGCAAAGACATGGGTGGAGCTAGAGAGTATTATGCTAAGAGAATCAAGTCAGCCAGAGAAAGGCAAATACCATATGATTTCACTCATACGTTGAATTTAAGAAAAATAAATGAGTAAAGAAAAAAGAGAGAAAGACAAACCAAGAAATGGACCCTTAACTCTAGAGAACAAACTGATAGTTACCAGAGGGGAGGTAGGTGGGGGGAATGGGTGAAATAGATGAAGAGGATTAAGAAGCACACTTACCATGATGAGCACTGAGTAATGTACAGAATTTTTGAATCACTATGCTGTATACCTGTAACTAATATAACACTTTATATTAACTATACTGGAATTAAAATTAAAAAATTAATAAAAAATTATTTTGACATAGCTCATGCTCTCAAAGAAGTTGTAATTTAGCTAAGGAGATAGGCACATAAATACATAATTAATATATAACACAGTAAGTTTATGATACAGGTAAAGTCAAAGTATTGTACGTGCAAAAAATCCTACCAGGGAAAAAGCCTACAATAAGAAATTAAAAGATTTTTGTTCTTATTCAGTAAAATACAATGATATAAAAGATTTTATGGGTCATAGTCTTCCCATGATTAACATTTAATTCCATAGCCACAGGACCTCATTGCTTTATTTTTAACTAGTGCAGTATTTCCTGGCTGGTTTTGTCCCCTTCAAACTATTCTCTAGATTGCTTCTAGAGAGTCATTGGATTAAAGCTCACAAATAATTTGTGATTTAAAATTTGTTACAAAATAAATTTGAAACTCCTTACTCTTTATTTAGTTCTTCATATGATCTGAGCACAAACAATATCCTCATAAATTCTAAACACTTTTATTATTTAATTTTTTATTTTAAAAATGTTTATTTATATATTTATTGGGGAGAGAGAGAGAATGAGAGAGAGCCTAGCAAACAGGGGGAGAAGCAGAGGGAGAGGGACAGGCAGACTCCACTAAACTCAGAGTCCCACGCGGGGCTCGATCTCATGACCCTGAGATCATGACCTGAACCAAAATCAAGAGTTGGATGCTTAAGTGACTGAGCCACCAAGGCAACCCTCTAAACATTTTTGATAACAGAAGTCATTTTAAAAAATAATCTTTGTATTTGTCCTATATCCAGTACCTACTCCAGTGCCTTGTATTTAACATGTGCTCAAAAATATTTGTAAAAAGCACTGGAGAAATGAATTCAGCTGATTAAATGATGCAATGTACCCTTAACCTTCCTCTTAGTCGGCACGTTGAAAAACACACCAAAATGTATTTATGCTCTTTAATTTTGTTGCAAAAAAATATTTCATTAAATATACAGTAAGATTCCCTTACTAATATTAGTTTGGTGATTACTTATGGAAGAAATTCATATTAAATTTAGATTTACTAGAAAAATCATATATTCTTTTACATACATATGAAAACACCCAATGAGGTCTGTGATTTCTTTTTTTTTTTTTAATTTTATTTATTTATTTGACAAAGATAGAGACAGCCAGCGAGAGAGGGAACACAAGCAGGGGGAGTGGGACAGGAAGAAGCAGGCTCATAGAGGAGGAGCCTGATGTGGGGCTCGATCCCAGAACGCCGGGATCACGCCCTGAGCTGAAGGCCGACGCTTAACGGCTACGCCACCCAGGCGCCCCGAGGTCTGTGATTTCTATGCCGATCACTGTTGTGTATCTGTAAGTATGTATGTATGCAGACATTTTAAACATTGTCAGGGAGAAAATCCTCAAGCAGACTCCCCGCTCAGTGGAGAGACTGACGTGGAGCCTGATCTTAGGACCCCAAGATCATGACCTGAGCCCACATTAGATGTTTAACCAACTAAGCCACCCAGGCATTCTGGGGCGTAGGCTTTTAAGGGACATAGCTCGGATCAGAATCTAAGTGGCTTTTGCTTCACTGTCTTTTCCAATAAAAATGTCCTGCCTTGCTATTTTAGAAACTGCATGTCTCCACTTGCTTTATATAATTTTTAAACTATATAACCAATCTGGCAATTGTAAATGCTCGATAAATGTTGGTTGTTTGGTTTTGATAAATCACGTGGAATTGTTTAAAAATTCAATCCCGTTTTTAATGACTTTAAAACCTTTATACAGTTCTTCTAGTAACCTATTCTTTTTATCTACAATTAATTTGTTTTCATGTGAGAATTTATTTATACATTGCTCACAAAATAACTAATTACTCTGTGTGTCTTCTATTACATAAGATATTTTGAAACGTTTTGCTTTTAATCTCTGAAATAGTACCGATAATTTGGTTACAGTTACTTAATACAGTCAGGAGTTTAAATTTGAGATTGTAGTAATACTTCTATCTTTCATATCTTCCTTCCTACCATAAAAGTTTTTGTGAAAGGGATTCCTGGTTCTATTTCTACCACTTGCTTTCGTATATTCTGTTCCAAGAGGGCACACCCTGTAAGTGCGGGAATAAAACTCTTCTGGGCAGAGACTCCAGTGCTGCAATTATATTAGATGAGGCTATTGGATTGCTTGATTTCTCTAAGGACTTTGGTAATGTAGCTCAAGAGTGCTCCCTCTCCTGCTGCACTTCCAGCCACACTTGTTTTTCAATGCACCATCCTAGATAATTATCTCACCTCTAACCTTGAATAACATGAACCTTCTAATTCTGACCCATCATTGAAATCAACTCTGGAAAAACTTTATAATAATAATTTTAGAGAGGAAGTTACAGTTTCAACACTGCCAGTCAGTTGAAATACTTATGAAAGTCAAAATTTAAATTGTTATAGATACCATGAGAAACTACTTTTTGATCTTGTTACCTTATAGAAAAGAAAAAAAGTCAAACACAGGACCAATCATGCTTTGATTTATGCTTTTTTATTTAAATTATTAAGATTTAATTGAACTATACTGATTGAACATGGTTCTAATATTGTGCATGTGTGAATATTAAGCCTTTTAAAGCCAACTTTATAATAAGCAATTTCCAATTCATCATTTTTATCATTAAATAAAAATGCGGAATTATTAATACCTGGTATTGGAGCTAAGAAGCAAAGGTGAATTATTATGACAATAAGTATAACTGTCATCTCCAGAAGTTTTACTATGTGCTAAACAATGTACCTGCATTGTATCCTTTAATTCTCACAAACAGCAATATTATGGTAGAGGCAGTTGAGGGTCAGAATTAAGTGGTGGGCTCTGGAGCCAGGCTGCTTCAGTTTGAATTCTGACTCTACCACTTATGAGCTCTGTGACTTTGATCAAGTTACCTAACCTTTCTGTGCTTTAGTTTCCTTACCTGTAAATAAGGGTAAATGATACCCCACAGATTTTGGGAAGGATTAAATGAATTATTGTACAGGAGCACCTGGGTGGCTCAGTCAGATAAGTGTCTGCCTTTGGCTCAGGTCATGATCTCAGGGTCTTGGCATGGAGTCCCACATCGGGCTCCCTGTTCAGTGGGGAGCCTTCTTCTCCCTCTCCCTCTGCATCTCCCCCTACTTGTACTCACTCGCTCTCTCTCTCTCACTCTGTCAAATAAAGAAATAAAATCTTTTTTTTTTTAAGATTTTATTTTATTTATTTGACAGAGATAGAGACAGCCAGCGAGAGAGGGAACACAAGCAGGGGGATTGGGAGAGGAAGAAGCAGGCTCATAGCAGAAGAGCCTGATGTGGGGCTCGATCCCATAACGGCAGGATCACGCCCTGAGCCGAAGGCAGACGCTTAACCGCTGTGCCACCCAGGCGCCCCTAAAGAAATAAAATCTTAAAAAAAAAGAATTATTGTATGAACGATGTTTAAAACATAGTAAATGCTCAATAAGTATTGCCTATCATTATTCTCCCTATTCCACTGATTAAGTAGTTTAGATACCTACTTCAGATTATATATCTTATAAAGGTTGGCATTAGAATAGGAAATCTGAGCTCTTGGACTTCACAATGTAGTTGACCACTAGACCTGATGTTAAAGAATACTGGCAAAGTTTTCACATCATCTTGAAGCACAAAATTAAGAAATGCAGCAGGGAAAAGAATAGGCAAGACTGACTTTTTCCCATTAAGAGCTGTCTAACTTTTTTTTACCTAAGTTGCAGTAGACATTTTTGTGCGTCCACCATGGGCAAAGCACTCAGCTGGGTCTTGGGAACACAAAGAAACAAAAGTAAATCTCCTGCCTTCTAGGATCTTAGGGTCTAGTGGAAGAGACAATGATCAAGAAATTATTGTAATTCATTGCAGTGATTTATACAATGGGGGACTGCATTCAGTATTCAGGGGGAGAAAAGGAGAAATAGCAGCCCATGCTGCCTAGTGAACCATGGGAAGTCACAGCATTTCAGTGGGATTTGAAGGATGAGTAGGGAATTGTTGGGGGGAGCAAATGATGAAAGGATTCTAGCAGATGGAAGAACATGTGTGAAAGTGAAGAGTGTGAAGAGAGGTTAGCATGTTGGGGAACATCCTTAGAATTGTTGAAGAATGGAGTGTTTCTGGGGTAGGATGTGGAGTATGGGAAGTGGTGGGAGATAGAGTCAGACAGGCCAGCTAGTGCCAGGTCAAAAGGTTTTGCATGCTGGGGCGCCTGGGTGGCTCAGTCGTTAAGCCTTTGCCTTTGGTCCTGGGATCGAGCCCCACATTGGGTTCCCTGTTCCACTGGGAGCCGGCTTCTTCCTCTCCCACTCCCCCTGCTTGTGTTCTCTCTCTCGCTGGCTGTCTCTCTCTCTGACAAATAAATAAATAAAATCTTAAAAAAAAAAAAGAAAAGGTTTTGTATGCCACATAGTTATCTCAGGTTTTTAGTGTGATGAGGGTCATCAAGTAGTAGGAATAGATCCTGCAAAAGGCTACTGCAGGTACAAACCAAACCTGTGACATAATGTGGAAGAAATTCCTAGGTAAATCGTTTGCTTAGTCAATCAACAGATTTTATTTTGTGTCAGTGTTAGGGATTATGGGACACAAAAAATAACCCATGGTTTCTATGTATTCTTTTTCTACTATTCAGACATGTAACACAATTTGATGATTTTTCCTGTTGATAAATTAACTTGAGACTACAGCCATTACATTTAAACATTTTCTAGGTTGAGTCACATTCAAAATATAGAAAATGTTTTATTGCTTTAAACAAAACAGTAAGCATTTCTAGCCATATTAAATGACTTTTTTTTATAGTCTTCATAACTTTTTTTTAAAGACAAATATTTTAGAGATGTCTTAAGTTTACAACAAAATGCAAAGGAAGGTACAGAGATTTCAAATATATCTCCTGCCCACACACATACACAATCTTCTCATTATCAACATTACTCACCAGAATGGTGCATTTTTTTTTTTTAAACCAGGCATGAACCTACATTCACGCTTCATAATTTACCCTAGGGCTCACTCTTGGTGTTGTACATTCTATGTATTTCAAAAAAAGTACAGCAACATATATTCATTATTATAATATCACAAAGAGTATTTTCATTGACTTAAAAATCTTCTGTGTGGTTACTGTCTTTAATATACCAATAATTCAGTACAGGAACCAAACAGATTACATATCTTCATAAAATAAACTCCCTTTTTATTTCACATCAAATTCTCTTCTTTAATTCAATTCCCTCCTTATTTTTACTTCATGATTTGGTTATAAGTCAGCATAATTACTTGTTGGGGATAAGTTCAGGGTAAATAGGAAGATGGCATATTTATTTTATTGGAATAGATTTCTTCATATGTAATGCTATTTGGTTTTCAAATGAAGAATTGGATGTAAATTGATTGGCTAGATTTGCTTTGTCTTGGACTAAATAATAGCAAATTTGAGTAAAGCAGCTGAAATAGAAGCAGTGGTTTAAATGGCAGCAAAGTTAGATAACATGACCAATGGCAAGACTTTGTAATTACCTTATAATTATCTTACAATCTACTGATGCTCTCTTTGAGTCCAATCTAGAGTTTATTCTGTCCTTGGAACTTTATGGTGACTTCTATTTTTTTTTCTATTTGGTTATTTTTTCATGTCCACTTGGACTTATTTTGTTTCTGCCTATTTTTCTTTTAAACTTTCTTGCTTGTTTTGGAATCCTGGGAAATCTGGCAAAGAGAGGATCCTGAGCTCACCTTTCCCCACAGACATACTGAAGTAGCAACCACATCAGTGCAGCTAACTCTGAAAATGACCTGAAGGACATAGGGTGACTGAATTGATAAAAACGCAAGACCCATCTATATGCTATCCATAAGAGACTTATTTTCAAACCTAAAGACACGTGCAGATTAAAAGTGAAGAGATGAACAACCATTAACAAAGCAAATGGAAATGAAAAGAAAGTTAGGGTAACAATACTTGGACAAAACAGACTTTAAAACAAAGACTGTAGGGGCGCCTGGGTGGCACAGCAGTTGAGCGTCTGCCTTCGGCTCAGGGCGTGATCCCGGCGTTCTGGGATCGAGCCCCACATCAGGCTCTTCTGCTATGAGCCTGCTTCTTCCTCTCCCACTCCGCCTGCTTGTGTTCCCTCTCTCGCTGGCTGTCTCTATCTCTGTCAAATAAATAAATCTTTAAAAAAAAAAATAAAACAAAGACTGTAACAAGAGACAAAGAAGGACACTACATAATGATAAAGGGAACAATCCAACAAGTGGATGTAACAATTGTAAATACCTATGCACTCAACATGGAAACACCTTAATACATAAAGGAACTATTAACAGACATAAAGGAGGAAATTGACAGTAATACAATAACAGCAGGGGCCTTTGACACTCGGTTACATCAATGTATAGATCATCCAGGCAGAAAATCAACCAGGAAGCAGTGGCTTTGAATGACACATTAGACCAGATGGACCTAACAGATATATTCAGAAAAGTCTATCCAAAAACAGTGGAATGCACTTCTTTTCGAGTGCACATGGAACGTTCTCCAGGATAGATCACATATTAGGCCACAAATCTCAATACATGTAAGAAGACTGAAATCATATCATTCTTCCTTTCTACAACAACAGTATGAAACTAGAAATCAATTACAAGAAAACTGGAAAGAGCATGGATACATGGAGGCTAAATAAAATGCTACTAAACAATGAATGGGTTAACCAAGAAATCAAAGAGGAAATTAAAAAATACATGGAGACAAGTGAAAGTGAATACATAATGGTCCAAAACCTTTGTGAAGCAGCAAAATTTGATCAAAAAGGGACATTCACTACATGACAGACCTACTTCTACAAGCAAGCAAGATCTCAAATAAACCACCTAACGTCACACCTAATGGAGCAAGAAAAGAAGAACAAACAAAACCCAAAGGAAGGAAATAATAAAGACTAAAGAAAAATTAATGGAATATAGACTAAAAAAACCAATAGAAGAGATTGATAAAACCAAGGGCTGGTTCTTTGAAAAGATCAACAAAATTGATAAACCTTTAGCCAGACTCATCAAGATTAAGAGATAGGACTCAAATAAATAAAATCAGAAACAGAGGAGGAGAAATAACAATCAACACCACAGAAATACAAAGTATTGTAAGAGAATATTATGAAAAATGTATGACTAAAAATTGGCAACGTAGAAGAAATGGATGAATTCGTAGAAACATATCACCTTCCAAAACTGAATCTATTTCCAATAAGAAATAGAAAATTTGAAGATTGATTATTAGCAATGAAACTGAATCAGTAATCAAAAATCAACAAACAAAAGTTCAGGACCAGATGTCTTCACAGGTGAATTCTACCAAACATTTAAAGAAGAGTTAATGCCTATTCTTCTCAAACTATTCCAAAAAATAGAAGAGGAAGGAAACTTCCAAAATCTTTATACAAAGCCAGCATTACTCTGATACCAAAACCAGACTAAAACACTACCAAAAAAAAAAAAAAAGCCAATATCTCTGATAAACATAGGTGCAAAAATCCTCAATGAAGTATTAGCAAACCAAATCCAACAATACATTAAAAAATATTCACCATAATCAACTGGAATTTTTCCCAGAGATGCAGGAATGGTTTAATATTCACAAATTAATGAACATGATATATCACATTAACAAGAAAAGGTTAAAAACCATATGATCTTCTCAATAGATGCAGAAAAAGCATTTGGCAAAGTAAAGCACCCATTTATGATAAAAACTCTCAGCAAAGTAGGCTTAGAGGGAACATTTCTCAACTTAATAAAGGTCATATATGAAAAAAACATAACTAACAGCATATTCAATGGTGAAAAACAAAGTTTTTCTGCTAAGATCAGCACGGATGTGCATTCTCACTACTTTTATTCAACAAAGTACTGTAGGTCCTAGCCGCAACAATCAGGTGAGAAAAAGAAATAAATAGCATCCAAATTGGTAGGGAAGAAGTAAAATTTTCACTATTTGTAAATGACACGATACTATATAGAAAACCTTAAAGATGCCACCAAAAAACTGATACTATACAGAAAATCTTGAAGACTCCACCAAAAAACTGCTAGAACTGATAAAGGAATTCAGTAAAGCTGCAAGATAAAAAATTAATATACAAAAATATGTTGCATTTCTATACACTAATAATGAAGTACCAGAAAGATAAATTAAGAATACAATCTCGTTTACAATTACATCAAAAAGAATACAATTCCTAGGAATAAACTTAACCAAGGAGGTGAAAGACTTATACCCTGAAAACTATAAAAACTTGATGAAAGAAACTGAAGATGACACAAACAAATGGAAAGATAGTCTATACTCATGGATTGGAAAAATTGATATTATTAAAATGTCCACATTACCTAAAACGATCTACAGATTTAATGCAATCCCTATAAAAAATACCAACATTTTCACAGAACTAGAAGAATACTAAAATTTATATGGACTCAAAAAAGACCCAGAATAACGAAAGCAGTCGTGAGAAAGAACAAAGAACAATCTTAGATTTCATGATATACTACAAAGCTGTAGTAATCAAAACAGTATGTTACTGGCACAAAGACAGACACATAAATCAATGTAACAGATTAGAGAGCCCAGAAATAAACCCACACATATATGATCAATTAACCTATGACAAAGAAGACAAGCATGTACAATGGGGGAAAACACAGTGTCTTCAACAAATGGTGCTAGGAAAACCGTATAGCTATAGGCAAAAGAATAAAACTGAATCACTTTCTTACACCATACACACAAAAAATTCAAAATGGGGACACTTGGGTGGCTCAGTTGTTAAGCGTCTGCCTTCAGCTCAGGTCATGATCCCAGGGTCCTGGGATTGAGCCCCGCATCGGGCTCCCTGCTCAGCGGGAAGCCTGCTTCTCCCTCTCCCACTCCCCCCTGCTTGTGTTCCCTCTCTCGCTGTCTCTCTCTCTGTCAAATAAATAAACAAAATCTTAAAAAAAAAAAAAGACTAGATAGGGAATCCTTTCACAGTGCACACATATGTCAATCATCACAATATATACTTTAAATACATTAACAATTAAAAAAAACTCAAAATGGATTAAAGATCTATTCATGAGACCTGAATTCATAAAGCCCCAGAAGAAAAGAGGCAGTAATTTTTTTTCACACCAGCCATAGAAACATTTTTCTAGATAGTTCTCCAATTGCAAGGGAAACAAAAGCAAAATTAAGTATTGGGACTACACAAAATAAAAAGATTTTGCACAGCAAAGGAAAACATCAACAAAACTAAAAGGCAACCTATTAAATTGGAGAAGATACTTGCAAATGATATATCCAATAAGGAGTTAATATGCAAGATATATATAGAAATAATACAACTCTACACCAAAAAAACACCTATCTGATTAAAAAATTGGCAGAGGAACTGAATAGACATTTTTCCAAGGAAATATACAGATGGCCAACAGATACATGAAAAGATGCCCCAAATCACTAGTTATCAGGGAAATGCAAATAAAAACAACAATGAGATATTGCGTTCTACCTGTCAGAATGGCTAAAATAAAAAAGACAAGATTGTTGGCAAGGATGTGGAGACAATGGAACCCTCCCACATTGTTGGTTGGAATGTATATTGGTACAGCCACTGTGGAAAACAGTATGGAGGTTCCTCAAAAAATTAAAAATAGAAATACCATATGAGCCACTAATTCCACTACTAGGTGTTTACCCAGAGGAAACAGAAACACTAATTTGAAAAGATATATTCACTCTCACGTTTACTGTGACATTACTTACAATAGCCAAGCTATGGAAGCAGCCCAAATGTTCTATCCTGGATGAATGGATAAAGAAGTGAGATAGATATAGATATAGATACAGATATAGATATAGATACAGATATACATATATGATGAATACATATGATGACTTATATATAATGAATATAAAATGAAATATTACTCAGACATAAAAAATGAGACCTGGCCATTTGCAACAACATGATGGACCTAATGGATATACTGCTAAGTGAAATAAGTCAGTTAGATAAAGACAAATACCATATGATTTTACTCATATGTGGAATTTAAGAAACAGAAAAAACAAAGAAATAAAGAGACAAACAAAAGAGCAGACTGTTAAATAAGAGAAGAACCTGCTGTTTGCCAGGGGGGAGGTTGGTGTGGGGACAGGTGAAATAGATAAATGGGCTCAAGAGTGTAGTTATCTTGATGAGCACTGAGTAATGTATGGAATTGAATCATGGTACTGTATACCTAAAACTAGTATAACACTATATGTTAACTACATATCAGTCAAAAAAAAAAAAAGGAAAAGAAAGAGAGAAATAACATGAAAAGTTTCTGGTGTTTTAAGTGGCTGTATTTTTTTCAAAAAATTATTTTATTGTGGTAAGAATACTTAATATGAGATCTACCCCCTTAGAAATTTTTAGGTGTACGCTGTAGTCTATAGGCACCCAATGTTGTACAGCATATCTCTAGAACTTATTCATCTTTTTAAACTAAAACTTTATGCTCATTGATTAGTAACTTTCCCTTTTCTCCTCCTCCAAGCTGCTGACAACCATCAATCCAGTCTTTGATCCTGTGAATTGGATTTTTTTATGATCAGTATTTGCCCTTCTGTGAATGGCTTATTTCTCTCAGCACACTGTCCTGAAGATTCATCCATATTGTTATATATTGCAGAAATTATTTTTAAAGGATGAATAGTATTCTATTGTATGTATATACCACACTTTCTTTATCCATTCATTAGTCAATGGATATGTAGTTTACACATTTTGGCTACTGTGAATAGTGCTGCATTGAACACAAGAGTGCTAAGAGGCAATCTATGAAATAGGAGAAAACATTTGCAAACCAAAAATCTGATAAGGGGTTAAACTCCAAAATATATAAGGAACTCCTACAACTCAATGGCAAAAAAAAAAAAAAAACCACATAAGCTGATAAATAAATGGGCTAAAGATTGAATACACATTTCTCCGAAGAAGACGGATAAATTATCAACAGATATATGATAAGATGCTCAAAGTCGTTAGTGAAATTCAAATCAAAATCATAATGAGATATTACTTCACACAGATTGGGATGGCTATTAACAAAAAAAATAAAAGATGATAAATATTGTTGGAGGGTGTAGAGAAATTGTGACCCTTGCACATTGTTGATGGAAATACAAAATGATATAGCCACTACAGAATATGGTACGAAAGTTCCTCAAAAATTAAAAATAGAACTACTGTATGATCAGGAATCTCACTCCTGGATATTTATCCAAAATAACTGCAATCAGGGTCTTGAAAAGGTGTTAGCACTCAAATGGCTGTATTCTTTAATTTGCCTGTTTGAGCACCAAAAACATAGTTGTTTTAAAGTTTTTATGAGTCTTCTCCCTAAAATTAATATCATCTAGAGCAAATTTCTTACAATTTTTGTGTTTTTCGAATGCCTTTCTTAGCATTAACTTTTGGGTTTTTGTTTTTGTTTTTTGTTTTTGTTCTTTGGAATTTAAGATTGTAAGCTCATTTTGTGTGGCAGTTTTCTTTTTGCCATTTTATCACTCTCTCCCTTCTTCTTCTCTCTCTTTTTTCCTCTCCTCTCACCCTCCCTTTCCCTCCCTCTCCCATTCCCACTGGTTTTGTGGTTCTTTCCACTCACCCTTCAGGCTCTCAGCCCAAAATGAGATTAAATAGTGGCATTTTGGGCTCTTGCTCTTGGGTGATGTTGGAGACCCCGCAAATCCACACACAGAAGGACTAGATGGGTTCAGCTCAGTTTTTGTTTGCATTGCTAAGTCTTTGTCCTGTAATCTGCCCCAAGTAGCAGAACAACAATCCTCCCTGTTTTTTAGCCTCTTTTCTTTAATGGGCAGGAAAGCCACACTCTAGTCCACAAAGAACACTTTTAATACCTCTCATTGTACAGTGGCCCAGCTCTGAACTGCCACTATCTGCCTTTGGTCTGTGGAATTATTTGTCACATTTTTGTCACGTTTTTGTCTTCTTTTTTTCTCTTTTACATTTTATTTTCCTTTTACATATTCCTGATTACTTTTTAATAGACCTCACACTCAGTAATTACCTATTTGTTTGTCTTGAATATAAGCTTCTTGAAACAAGAATCTTATTCATTGATACCTCACTACTTTTTAGAACAATTCATTGGATATAGTTGGCTTTGTAAACAAATTCCAATCCATCATATATTCTCTTTATAACCAGAATAAATAAACAGGAGCTTAATGTGCCAAAAGATTATGTGGTCAAGAAAATCATTTCTTAGGATGCTTTAAGATGAATGGATATTTAAACTGAGAATAAAACAAATTATAAAACCACGTGTGGGGGTTTTAAGGCAACCAAATTCTCTATAAATTGATACTGTATAAAAGTGTTAAAATTTGTTCATTATGTAAAGTTAATAGCAATCTTATTTTTCTTGTTTTTGCTAACTTGTTTTTCACACCTGTTAGTTTATGAGTAGATACATAAACTGGTAAAAATCACACTGCATATTTAACTCATTTGGAAAATAACAATTCACTTTTCTTGAGGCATTATTGTTTTTTATTTTTATATAGAATAGTATTATATATATATTTTTAAATTTTTATTTAAATTCCAGCTAACATTCATTTTCATAATAAATGATAAAAATTTATAGCCATGAGCTATACATTCTTTATGGATGTTGGACATCAATATTTTCGTGAATTGTTAATTTTTTCATGATCATTTGCAAATTTATTATGATCTTTAATTTACATTATAAGCTGAGCATTTATGTTTGTTTTCAGGATGACAGAATTATTTGAATTTTGATTTATAAGTGTTTTGACTGGGTAATTTATTTTTGTTCATAAAATCTTTCCATAACAATCGTACCTTAGATAGCACATGTAGAAAATTAAAGCTTTGTTTTGATTTAATTAAACAACTCAGAAATTAGTTTAGAAAAATTACTCTGTTGCTTTATAACCTTTAGAAGCTTGTTCCTTCCTCTGGAAGATCTTTTCCTCTAGTAGAGTGTTACATCTTCACAAGGATTAAACAAATTGAATCATCTGAGATTAGATTCTGTTGAAAGGTCAAGATGATTTTAGATTTTAAAAGTTATGAAGTTTGAGTTCTAATTCTATTAGGAATTTATTACAATTCTTTTAGAAATTTATTAAACTAAATCATATGTTTATTCTATACTTAGTGATAGAAGAGGCTGTTAAATATTGTTTGAATCCAAATAAGATATGTTGTTAAAACACACACACATACACACCCCATTTTGTAGCTTTAGGGATTTATTGTTTGGATGAGTGTTATGAATTTCAAGGAGTTGGAAGTTAAGTAAATGATTGATTTCCACTTTTCTGCTCAGAAACTCTTCCTACATAGATAATGTTATTTTTTACTTTTTATAAACTCCTTATTTTTTGTTAAAGCACAATATGAATAGATTTCATGTTCCAGATCCATATTTTTAGATTTGATTTTAATAATGACAAAATCTGAAAAAGGACTTCATAGTTCATTAGTATTCCTAATACTAATAATTTTTAAATGAGAATATATTTTAAAATTTATTAAAATATTTTTATTCAGCTTATAAAATACTTTACTACACTTTATATCAGAGTGAAATAGATGATACTTTTAAAGCAATTGCTAAATTTGACAATAGGGCAGGTTCTTATTTGAGTAGAAAATATAGTTAAGATTCAGAAAGTTTACTGCTAATGCCACTGCCTTCCTTCCAGGAACATCGTTGAACAAGTCACCCATTTATGTGGCATCCTTTAACATCGCTTGATAACTCCCAGCTGTCTCCAAATCTCTCTCCAAATTTGGAATTGGGAATATTGGGAATTCCTACTGTTTTCCCACCCCAGATGCTTATTTAAAGAAAACTCAAAAGCTTCTGGACGTTGTTAAGAGCTTAATAATAAGTATTGCCAAATATGCGCGTGTTGTTATTGCAATGATTAGAGCAATCTTGTATGTTAGGGCCACAGGGAGGACAAATGAAAGTGGGACAAAAGTTAAAGTTTGGGTTAAGAAAAGGTCTAAGATGAATGGGGCGCCTGGGTAGCGCGGTCGTTAAGCGTCTGCCTTCGGCTCAGGGCGTGATCCCGGCGTTCCGGGATCGAGTCCCACATCGGGCTCCTCCGCTGGGAGCCTGCTTCTTCCTCTCCCACTCCCCCTGCTATGTTCCCTCTCTCGCTGACTGTCTCTCTGTCACATAAAAATCTAAAAAAAAAAAAAAGGTCTAAGATGAAGACAGAAATGAATTGAAATGAATTTTCCTTCTTTAGTTTGTCTTGTGCAGCATGTGGCTGTTTACTTGGTCTTTCACATGAGATTTTTTGTGATCTTCACGAAAATTTTCCATGCAATTATCAGCTGGTTTGAGATTTAGAGATATTATGATAACTAGTTATCAGAGTGATTGACTAATCATTCTTATGATTTCATGTATTTGCCTGACCCTTGCTAGCTGATGGTCTTTATGTTTAATTGAATAAAATTGTGTTTTCCTGATTGACAGCTTTAGTTTGTGTAATCAGATTTTTCAGATTTTATTCAGGATACTCAATAAGACATATCATCACTTTGATCTTAGAGTTATACACTTGAAAATGTCAATGGGAGGCGCCTGGGTGGCCCAGTTGGTTGGGCTCCCTGCTCAGTGGGGAGTCTGCTTCTCCCTCTGCTGCTCACCCCATTTGTGCCCTTTCTCTCTCTGTCTCTCACATAAATAAATAAAATCTTAAAAAAAAAAAGAAAGAAAGAAAGAAGAAAGAAAGAAAGAAAGAAAGAAAAAAAGGAAAGAAATGTCGATGTAACTGCAAGTTTTTTAGCCAGAAGAACACGTTTGAATGGAAGGGCAATTAACTCCATGTTTCTCTGCTTTGAGTGGGAGAAGCAGCTTCTTTTCTAAATCATGAAAAACCGCTCTTAGTCATTTTTTTAAAAGAGATTTTATTTATTTATTTAAGAGAGAGAACAAGGAGGGGAAGAGGCAGAGGGAGAGGGAGATGCAGACTCCCCACTGAGCAGGGAGCCAGACACAGGGTTCAATCCCTGGACTCTGAGATCATGACCTGAGCTGAAGGCAGCTGCTTAACCAACTAAGCCACCCAGGCACCCCTAGTCACTTTTCTTTTTTTTTTTTTAAACAGAGAAGAGGAAGGTGCGATCCAAATGTAATATATTATTTATATAATCATTGATATATGACCCAGAGTTAATGATTCATATTGTTGGTGCCAGAGCTATCATAACCAGGTATGCAATGGGTTTTCATTCAATAATGCATATAGTGTACACTCACAACCTGCACTGCAATCTCCTTCCACTTAGACAAATGATCACATTAGGGTATAATAAGCATGCTGTTTCTCCTTTCTACAGAGCAGTAAATCGCATACTCATTCCAGATATTTCTTCATACAACTTGTTTGGTGAAGAGTAACTACACACAGATGCTCTATACTAAACCCAACACAACCCACAAGTGTGGCTGTGTGGGCCAGAATTGCATGCAAGATAATGTCTAGACCAGAGAAATGCAACTTATAATTTGATCTCCTGTTTATTCTGAACACTTTAATCTATTCAAAAAACCACAATAGTAGGAATGGGCTTTTAAAAAACACTCTCCTGTTTTTCATTTTTAAGGATTTTTTTGGGTAGTATTTGCTTTGAACTGTGGGTTCATATGTATTTATAGTCTTAGGACATTCTTAGCTATTACCTTTTTCTGTTATTTCTAAGATGTGTAGTTTGTATCCTCAGATGTTTTTCTGAAACTTTTATTTGAAACTCCAATTAGACATGTAAGGCTTTTGGTCTATCCTTCAATGAATTTAACATCTCTTTTGTATTTTCTACCTCCTTATCCTCTATATTTTGAGTAATTTCTTCAAATGCATCTGTAGGCTCTTCAATTCTTTCCTCATCTTTCTTCAACTTGCTGTTTAACCTATCCACTGAGTTTTAAATTTTTTTTAAAAGTAGGCTCCATGTCCAATGTGGACTTGAACTCACAAACCTGAGCATAAGAGTCACATGCTCTTCTAACTGGTGTAAGGTCGTATCTCATTGTGGTTTTGATTTGTATTTCCCTGATGGCTAGTGATGTTGAACATTTTTTCATGTGTCTGTTAGCCATTTGAATGTCTTCTTTGGAGAAGTGTCTGTTAATGTCTTCTGTCCATTTCTTGACTGGATTATTTGTTTTTTGCGTGTTGAGTTTGATAATTTATTTATGGATCTTGGATACCAGCCCTTTATCTGAAATGTCACTTGCAAATATCTTTTCCCATTCCATGGTATGCCTCTTAGTTTTGTTGACTGTTTCCTTTGCTATGCAAAAGCTTTTCATCTTAATGAAGTCCCAAAAATTCATTTTTGCTTTTAAATTCATTTTTCCCTTGCCTTTAAGAATGTGTCTTGAAAGAAGTTGCTGTGGCCAATGTCAAACAGGGTACCTGGGTGATGGGTATTAAGGCAGGCACATGTTGTGATGAGCACTGGGTGTTATATGCAACTAATGAATTGTTGAACACTACATCAGAAATGAATGTTGCTGGCTAACTGAACATAAAAGAAAAAAAAGAGTCACATGCTCTACTGACTGAGCCAAACAGGCACCCCTCTGTTGAGTTTTTAATTTAAAAAGAATCATGCTTTTCAGACTTCCACTTTGTGGTAAAGAAAGGCCTTGAACTCTCGTTGAGGAGTATGGAGCTGATATGATTGCAAATTGCCCATCTGTGGACTGCTATGACTAGGTTCCTTGCCTTCACAAATTTACTTACCTTCGTATCATCTTTCTGCTCCTTTTAATACGTATGTATTGAGCTCAGGGTGGGGGGAAAAGATGGCGGAGGAGTAGGGGACCCCTTTTCCAGATGGTCCCCAAATTGAGCTGGATATCTACCAGACCATCCTGAACACCCACGAAATCAGCCTGAGACGCAGGGAGATACATCTGGATCTCTACAAATGAACATCTCTAGCACTGAGTATTGAGGCACGAAGCCCGGAGCTGTGAATCCGCGCACAGATATCAGAAGATAAACAGAAGGGGGAGGGAGCCACCATGTTCAGGCATGGGGAAGCAGTAGCCACCTGCACTGGGGAGTGGGCAGACTTGCAGACCGGCACCTGCGAGAAAGCTGACTGAGACTGTGAGCCCGGGAATGCACATGCGACCAGACTGAAAACCCGAGCTCCGGAGCACTCACTGGAACCAGACTAAAACCGGGTGCTTTGGAACACGCGCACATCCAAACTGAAAACTGGAGCTCCAGTGCTCACTGGAACAGGTCTGATACCAGGAGCTCGGGGGCATGCGCAAACAGACTGAAAACCAGAGTTCTGGAGCACGCGCGAACCACACTGAAACAGGGAGCGTGCACAGGAACCGGGGTTGGCTGATGGTGTTAGAAGCACAAAGGACAGAGACATGCTGGCCCTGTAAGCGAGGGCTGGGACAGCGGCTGTGGGGTGCACATCCAGGGTCGCTGCAGGGTTTTTAGCAGCACCGGCAGAAACAGAGTTAAAGTGGCCAGGAGAGCTCAGTGGAGAGCGGACTGCAAGCTCTCTGTTCTGAGACAGATGCTAGGATACGGCCACTGCTGCTCTGACTCTCAGAAGAGTCACAGAAAACCACCAGGGAAAGTCGCCAGAGAACAAAAGCCCAGAAATACCAGTTCACATTTTGCCCATCCCCATCCCCCCTCGCAGGGGACTGGGAAACTTTACCCAAACAGGGTTGCCTGAGTATCAGCACAGCAGGCCCCTCCCCCAGAAGGCAGGCTGAAAAATCAAGAAGCCCATATCCCTAAGGTCCCTATAAAACAAGTGCACACTGCCTGGGTCCTGGTCAATAATTTGGGCTCTGGCATCCCCATAACCTCTCCTCACCAGAATGACAAGGAGGAGAAATCCCCCCAGCAAAGGAAAGATAATGAGTCTGTGGCCTCTGCCACAGAACTGATGGATATGGATATAACCAAATTGTCAGAAATGGAGTTCAGAGTAACAATGGTCAAGATGATGTGTAGACTTGAAAAATATATTAAGGAAAATATTAATGAGAATATAGAATCTCTAAGGGCGGAAATCAGAGTGAATCTGGCAGAAATTAAAAATGCGATGAATCAAATGCAGTCTAAACTAGACACTCTGATGGCCAGGGTAAATGAGGGAGAATGAATTAGTGAATTGGAAGACGGGATGGTAGAAGAGAAAGTTAAAATGGAAACTTGGCTCAAAAAAATCTAATCTCAAGAATGTAGATTATGGGAGATCACTGACTCAATGAAATGTTCCAATGTCAGAATCATTGCATCCCCGAGGGGGTGGGGAAAGAGAGAGGTCTAGAAGAGAAATTTGAACAAATTGTAGCTGAGAACTTCCCTATTCTGGCAAATGAAACAAGCATTCATGTCCAAGAGGCAGAGAGGACCCCTCCCAAGGTCAATGAAAACAGACCTACACCACGTTGCGTCATAGTGCAATTCGCAAATATTAGATCCAAGGATACAGTATTGAAAGCAGCCAGGGGGAAGGAAATCCTTACGTACAGAGGGAAAAATATCAGAATAACATCAGACCTGTCTGCAGAGACCTGGCAGGCCAGGAAGGGTTGGGGGGGTATTTTCAAAGCTCTATCTGAGAGGAACATGCAGCCAAAGATCCTTTATCCAGCAAGGCTGTCATTCAGAATTGATGGAGAGATAAGGACCTTCCAAGATTGGCAGACTGAAGGAATTTGTGACCACCACCAAACCAGCCCTACATGAAATATTAAGGAGGGTTCTATAAAAGTAAAATGGCCCCAAGAGTAATACAGAACAGAAATTTACAGTCTATAGAAACAAAGACTTCACAGGCAACACTACATCATTAAAATCCTATCTCTCAATAATCACTCTCAATGTGAATGGCCTAAATGCTTCCATAAAATGCCACAGGGTTGCAGATTGGATAAAAAGACATGACCCATCCATTTGCTGTCTACAAGAAACTCATTTTGAGCCTAAAGATACATCCAGACTTAAAGTGAAGGGATGGAAAACCATTTTTCACGCCAATGGACCTCAAAAGAAAGCTGGGGTAGCAATTCTCATTCAGACAGATTGGATTTTAAACTAAAGACTGTAGTTAGAGATACAGAAGGACACTATATTATTCTTAAAGGACGTATCCAACAAGTGGATATGACAATTATAAATATCTATGCCCCTAACAGGGGAGCAGCTAGACACACAAGCCAACTCTTTTTTTTTTTAAAGATTTTTTATTATATTATGTTAGTCACCATACAGTACATCCCTGGATTCCGATGTAAAGTTCGATGCTCCATTAGTTGCGTATAACACCCAGTGTACCATGCAATACGTGCCCTCCTTACCACCCATCACCAGTCTATCCCATTCCCCCACCCCCCTCCCCTCTGAAGTCCTCAGTTTGTTTCTCATAGTCAACTCTTAACCAGAATGAAGAGACATATAGATAATAATACTTTAATAGTAGGGGACCTCAACACTCCACTATTAGCAATAGACAGATGACCTAAGCAGAAAATCAACAAAGAAACAAGAGCTCTGAATGACATACTAAACCAGATGGACCTCATAGATACATATATAACACTACACCCCAGAACAACAGAATACTCATTCTTTTTGAATGCATGTGGAACTTTCTCCAGAATAGACCATATACTGTGTCACAAAACAGGTCTCAACTGATACCAAAAGACTGAGACTATTCCCTGCATATTCTCAGACCACAATGCTTCGAAACTGGAACTAAATCACAAGGAAAAATTTGGAAGAAACTCAAACACTTGGAAACTAAGAACCATCCTGCTCAAGAATGATTGGGTAAACCAGGGAATTAAGAAGGAGATTAAACAATTTTTGGAGACCAACGAATATGAAAATATCGGTCCAAAACCTATGGGACACTGCAAAGGCAGTCCTAAGGGGAAAATACATAGCCATCCAAGCCTCACCCAAAAGAATAGAAAAATCTAAAACGCAGTTTTTATATTCTCACCTCAAGAAGCTGGAGCTGGAACAGAAGAACAGGCTTAACTCCTGCATGAGAAGACAGTTGATCAAGATTAGAGCAGAGATCAAAGAATTAGAAACCAGGAGCACAGTAGAGCAGATCAACAGAACTAGAAGCTTGTTCCTTGAAAGAATAAGTAAGATCGATAAGCCACTTGCCAGACTTATTCAAAAGAATAGAGAAAGGACCCAAATTAATAAAATTATGAATGAAAGGGCAGAGATCATGACCAACACCAATGAAATAGGAAGGATCATTAGAAACTTTTATCAACAGCTTTATGCCAATAAATTAAACAACCTGTAAGAAATAGATGCCTTCCTGAAAACCTATAAACTACCAAGACTGAAACAAGAAGAAATTGATTATTTAAACAGACCAATTAATTATGAAGAGATTGAAGCAGTGATCAAAACCTCCCCCAACACAAGAGTCTAGGGCCTATCGGATTCCCCGGGGAATTCTACCAAACATTTAAAGAAGAAATAATACCTATTCTTCTGAAGCTGTTTCAAAAAATAGAAACAGAAAGGAAAACTACCAAACTCATTCTATGAAGCCAGCATTACCTTGATCCCCAAACCAGGAAAAGACCCCATCAAAAAGGAGAATTACAGACTGATATCCCTGATGAATACGGATGCCAAAATTCTCAACAAGATCCTAGCTAATAGGATCCAACAGTACACTAAAAGGATTATCCATCATGACCAAGTGG